>NC_091165.1:51603657-51606389 GCF_040958095.1 Procambarus clarkii
TATATATATAAATCAATTTACAGGGCCTACTGTGCACTATACAGTGTACAATTGAAAAGCTGAAAGGTTGCTATTTAACAGAGGCCGCAGCTCCTTTATATATAAGGATTCCATTACTCTCAAATCTGACTGGTCATTCATACAAGTGTCCAGAATTTTAAAATCAGATTCCAGCAGAGAATGATTAAACTCATAACAATGGTTTCTAATCTCCGAAAATGCTGGTTTAGACAATGGTAATCCAGTCCTAAAAGATAATCCCCGATGCTCAAGTATCCTAATCTTAAAGTTCCGAATGGAACTCCCGATATATCCAGCATTACAGCTGGAACAATTATACATATATACGACATTAGAGCACAAGGGTGTAGGCACTTAAATTTAAAATAAGAGCCTATGGTATTTGTGTTGACAAAAATAAATCGAAAGTCTACTTGAGGATAACAATGCTGCAACAATCTCCTCAAACGACTCCTTACAGAAAAACTAATAGTGCCATAAAATGGTAATTTAATATATTTAAGATCCCTTTCTACTGTAATAATCCTACACGATGGGTGAAACTTCTTATTAAAGAAATTCCTTATAAAGGTATAAACCATATGCAAAGGATAACCATTATTTGAAAAAAAATTCATAAGAAAATTAATTTCTTTATCAAAGTTATTCCAATTTGAACATAAAACAAAGGCCCTATTCAGTAGAGTGTTAATTGCATTTTTCTTAAAAATATCAGGAACAAAAGAATTAAAATTTAAACCTAAACCAGTAAAAGTTGGTTTCCTAAAAACATTAGTGTTGAACCCATTAAGGTTATTCTCTTTTACATCAAGAAACGACAATGAATTGTCCACTTCACACTCTGCTGTAAAACGTATATTACTATGTTGTGCATTAAGATACTCTCTAAATTTCTCAATATGACATTGGTCCTTGAACAACAAAAAAGTGTCATCTACATATCTCCTGTACAAGACTGGTTTAAAGGCCAAAGGACAATTATCAAGCCAATTTATTTCATGAAAACTCAAAAAAGCATTAGCCAATGCAGGACCTAAAGGAGACCCCATTGCTACTCCATCAATTTGTTTATAATATTTATTATTAAACTTAAAGACAGAGTCTTTAACCGCTATTTCTAACAGCCGTCTGAATATTTTACTACAAAATCCAGACACTAAGTTAGTGTCAGCAAATAATTGATTCACACAGATATCAATGGTTTCCAACAAAGGAATATTAGTAAAAAGTGATTCAACATCGAAACTGACTATAAACCAAATTATAGTTGGGAACTCAAAATTTAAAGAGGAAAGTTCCCTTACAAAATCCTGAGAATTTCTCACAGTAAATTCATTATGCGTTAATGGTTCTAATAATGGAACCAGAAACTTTGCCAGTTTATAATTAAAAGTGCCAATCGCTGATAAAATAGGACGAATCGGTATACCTGTTTTATGAACTTTAGGTAACCCATATAAGATGCCTGGCTTAGAGCCAGTTGCAAGCAATTTTGTATAATCAAAAAGAGAGTCTTTCAGACTTCTTAAAACTCTATTTAGTTTATCCTCACATTTCAAAATATACGAAAAAAGGTCTATATCAACTAACGTAAATTTAGAGGGGTCTTCTAACAACCTTTCAACCTTATTCACATACTCTAACTTGTCCAAAACCACTATACCCCTACCTTTATCTGGACTGGTAATACAAATACCCTATCATTCTTTAAGCCATTAATACAATCCAATTTCCTTTTGTCAAAAGGAGGGAATGTAGATTTATATTTACCAAAGTCGTTAAAGACTTCATGTGCTAAGGAGGAAACAGTACTGATGATATTGGTCCAACTATAATTTGTACCAGTCCTTAGGGTACAAGTTTTCAATGTATTGCATAACCGCTCAAAACCTAAAAAATGATTAACAAATTTAGGTTTTTACACGTCAACCCGAAGTCTAACCCCAGAGAGAGAAGTTCTTTCTCAATGGGAGACAGAATTCTCTTTGAAAAATTGAAAACCACCTTATCCGGGTCCACCGAATTAAATGAAGGTATACCCAAGTTCCGCAATTTCTTCCTGTGAAAAAGTCTACATTTTTCAACCCTTTTATCATTATAATTTTCATATTTACATTTTAAGGATGCAAAATCAACCCAGGAAACCAAGATCTTGAATTTCTCCAAGTTCACGTGCAATTCACTTTTCAACTTATTTACCCGCTTCTGCTTTTCAGAAATTTCAAAGTCCAACAATCTTAATAATAACCAAGAATTATATTCACTTGTCAACGCAAATTTGATTTGCGAATACACTTTAAACCTGAGGAATCTTTGGACCAAACGATGCACCTTACAGGTTTGTAGAAATTCCAAATCCAAGTGAGCCTTCTTAACTGCGAAATCCACTTTTTCTATTCTTCTGTATAAAGTAACTACAGGTCTTCCGTATCGTTTTAATAAAATATTTATGATCGATGTTCCCTTCGGGAATCTTAATTTTAAGATGAATAGGAAAACCAGGGATATACTGAACATCTTGTTTCAGATTCTTTACTTTAAAATGCATAACGTTTCGAATACTTCTCGTATTCATCATCAGATCTCGTTAAAATACATCCATCGTCTCTGTGACATGGATAACTGCTTGTGCATGTGGCCGATGAACGGAAGGAAGGGCGGCGTAGGCACCCCAAGACTGGACCAGTAGCTGTGGCGTCGGCGGGACACGG
>NC_091166.1:0-175245 GCF_040958095.1 Procambarus clarkii
GAGAATGGTGGAGAGGACAAAGGGACAGGGGTGTGGGGCATGGTACTCACCTAGTTGTACTCACCTAGTTGTGTTTGCGGGGGTTGAGCTCTGGCTCTTTGGTCCCGCCTCTCAACCGTCAATCAACAGGTGTACAGATTCCTGAGCCTATCGGGCTCTGTCATATCTACACTTGAAACTGTGTATGGAGTCAGCCTCCACCACATCACCCCCTAATGCATTCCATTTGTCAACCACTCTGACACTAAAAAAGTTCTTTCTAATATCTCTGTGGCTCATTTGGGCACTCAGTTTCCACCTGTGTCCCCTTGTGCGTGTTCCCCTTGTGTTAAATAGACTGTCTTTATCTACCCTATCAATCCCCTTCAGAATCTTGAATGTGGTGATCATGTCCCCCCTAACTCTTCTGTCTTCCAGCGAAGTGAGGTTTAATTCCCGTAGTCTCTCCTCGTAGCTCATACCTCTCAGCTCGGGTACTAGTCTGGTGGCAAACCTTTGAACCTTTTCCAGTTTAGTCTTATCCTTGACTAGATATGGACTCCATGCTGGGGCTGCATACTCCAGGATTGGCCTGACATATGTGGTATACAAAGTTCTGAATGATTCTTTACACAAGTTTCTGAATGCCGTTCGTATGTTGGCCAGCCTGGCATATGCCGCTGATGTTATCCGCTTGATATGTGCTGCAGGAGACAGGTCTGGCGTGATATCAACCCCCAAGTCTTTTTCCTTCTCTGACTCCTGAAGAATTTCCTCTCCCAGATGATACCTTGTATCTGGCCTCCTGCTCCCTACACCTATCTTCATTACATTACATTTGGTTGGGTTAAACTCTAACAACCATTTGTTCGACCATTCCTTCAGCTTGTCTAGGTCTTCTTGAAGCCTCAAACAGTCCTCTTCTGTTTTAATCCTTCTCATAATTTTAGCATCGTCCGCAAACATTGAGAGAAATGAATCGATACCCTCCGGGAGATCATTTACATATATCAGAAACAAGATAGGACCGAGTACAGAGCCCTGTGGGACTCCACTGGTGACTTCACGCCAATCGGAGGTCTCACCCCTCACCGTAACTCTCTGCTTCCTATTGCTTAGATACTCCCTTATCCACTGGAGCACCTTACCAGCTACACCTGCCTGTCTCTCCAGCTTATGTACCAGCCTCTTATGCGGTACTGTGTCAAAGGCTTTCCGACAATCCAAGAAAATGCAGTCCGCCCAGCCCTCTCTTTCTTGCTTAATCTGTGTCACCTGATCGTAGAATTCTATCAAGCCTGTAAGGCAAGATTTACCCTCCCTGAATCCATGTTGGCGATTTGTCACGAAGTCCCTTCTCTCCAGATGTGTTACCAGGTTTTTTCTCACGATCTTCTCCATCACCTTGCATGGTATACAAGTTAAGGACACTGGCATGGTGGGAGGGAAGAGGGGATGGTGGAGTGGGGAATGGAGGGAAGGACGAGTGGACGGTGGGGTGGGGAATGGTTGGGAGGCTGAGGAGATGGGTGAGGGGGGAATGGTGGGGAGGACTGGGGGACAGGGAAGGTTGCTGTGCCTCAGCAACGCACATGCATTGGTGAGCCACAGCAGTGCGTGGCCGGGTACTGCTAGTAAATAGATATATAAAAATGGAATATTACTATACTTATATACAAGTATCGCTTTCGAACAGGACACAGGACACTCAAAACGCACACACAATGCAGAATCCGTCAATCCCAGTGTTTCCACACCACTCAGTACCTTAAAGCCGCCTCCTCACTAGAGGTCATTCACGTTGACCACACTCGCCAGCCAGGGCAAGAAACTGGAGCCATTTGTCACTATCACACCATCCCCCATTAGATGGCGTTGTCTAAGTAGCGTCCAATTCCAGGGGAGTTCGAGTGCAGACTCCTAGAGGGGCAGGAACTACCAGGGCACATTCGGACGGTAGTGATGAGTCCGTAACATCCCAGAACTAAGAGACATGAGTTATGAGGAAAGGCCGCGTGAGATGCACCTCACGACACTTGAAAACAGAAGAGCTAGGGGGAGACATGAACTCTACCTACCAAATTCTCAGAGGAATTGACAGAGTAGATAACGATAAACTTGTTAACACGGGTGGTACGCGAACAAGGGGACATAGGTGGAGACTGAGTACCCAAATGAGCTACAGGGACGTCTGAAAGAACTTTTTTAGTGTCAGAGTAGTTAACAAGAGGAATGCATTAGACAGTGATGTGGTGAAGGCTGACGCCATACACAGTTTCAAATGTAGATATGATAGAGCCCAGTAGGCTTAGGAATCTGTACATCAGTTGATTGACGGTTGAGAGGCGGGACCAAAGAGCCAGAGCTCAACCCCCGCAAACACAACTAGGTGAGTACACACACACACACACATAAAAGACTATAAAAACTATTATCTGTGTATAGCTAAAAGGGCTAAAATTTGGTTTAGAAAATCAACATTTTAAGAACCTTTGATTTTTTTTGATGTCGCTGTGAAAAGGAGTAATGTCCACTCTGAAGATTTCTCACTAAAATGGAGTCGAACAAGGTACAGTTTTCAGTCTTATACTATTTGCTCTCTATCTTCATCCATTGTTGAAGGAGTTAAAATCCCGTCGAACTGGCTGACGCAGAGGCACAACTAAGGTCAATGTTTTCTGTTACGCTGATGATCTAGTTCTGCTCACACCGACATAAGATTCTTTGAAAATCTTGATAGGAATATGTGAGAGCTACAATGCAGAATACAACCTTACTTTCAATCCAGCCAAATGTACTATAGTTCCCATTATCTCACACTATCCGTTTTATAATGATCCGAAATTAAAGTTACTGTGCAGAGAGATTTCTGAAAGGTTTTTTGAAAAGCATCTGGGTCATATCCTCTCCTCAAAGGATCCACGTTAATTTTTCTGATGCTATTAAAGACCTAAAATTAAGAATGTCATTATGTCATTATGAGTGAATTCGATCAACTTGAAACACGGTCGAAATTAACAGTCAATGTCTGAAACCGCATGACTTTGAACTATGCCCGCATGACTGTGATCTATGCCCGCATGACTTTGAACTATGCCCGCATGACTTTGAACTATGCCCGCATGACTTTGAACTATGCCTGCATGACTTTGAACTATGCCCGCATGACTTTGAACTATGCCCGCATGACTGTGATCTATACCCGCATGACTGTGATCTATGCCCGCATGACTTTGAACTATGCCCGCATGACTTTGAACTATGCCCGCATGACTTTGAACTATGCCCGCATGACTGTGATCTATGCCCGCATGACTGTGATCTATGCCCGCATGACTTTGAACTATGCCCGCATGACTTTGAACTATGCCCGCATGACTTTGAACTATGCCCGCATGACTTTGAACTATGCCCGCATGACTTTGAACTATGCCCGCATGACTTTGAACTATGCCCGCATGACTTTGAACTATGCCCGCATGACTTTGAACTATGCCCGCATGACTTTGAACTATGCCCGCATGACTTTGAACTATGCCCGCATGACTTTGAACTATGCCCGCATGACTTTGAACTATGCCCGCATGACTTTGAACTATGCCCGCATGACTTTGAACTATGCCCGCATGACTTTGAACTATGCCCGCATGACTTTGAACTATGCCCGCATGACTTTGAACTATGCCCGCATGACTTTGAACTATGCCCGCATGACTGTGATCTATGTCCGCATGACTGTGATCTATGCCCGCATGACTTTGAACTATGCCCGCATGACTTTGAACTATGCCCGCATGACTTTGAACTATGCCCGCATGACTGTGATCTATGTCCGCATGACTGTGATCTATGCCCGCATGACTGCGATCTATGTCCGCATGTCTATGAACTATGCCTGCATGACTGTGATCTATGCCCGCATGACTGTGATCTATGCCCGCATGACTGTGATCTATGTCCGCATGACTGTGATCTATGCCCGCATGACTGTGATCTATGTCCGCATGACTGTGATCTATGCCCGCATGACTGTGATCTATGCCCGCATGACTGTGATCTATACCCGCATGACTGTGATCTATGCCCGCATGACTTTGAACTATGCCTGCATGACTTTGAACTATGCCTGCATGACTTTGAACTATGCCCGCATGACTTTGAACTATGCCCGCATGACTTTGAACTATGCCCGCATGACTTTGAACTATGCCCGCATGACTGTGATCTATGTCCGCATGACTGTGATCTATGCCCGCATGACTGCGATCTATGTCCGCATGTCTATGAACTATGCCTGCATGACTGTGATCTATGCCCGCATGACTGTGATCTATGTCCGCATGACTGTGATCTATGCCCGCATGACTGTGATCTATGCCCGCATGACTGTGATCTATACCCGCATGACTGTGATCTATGCCCGCATGACTGTGAACTATGCCCGCATGACTGTGATCTATGCCCGCATGACTGTGATCTATGTCCGCATGACTGTGATCTATGCCCCCATGACTGTGATCTATGCCCGCATGACTGTGATCTATGCCCGCATGACTGTGAACTATGCTCGCATGACTGTGATCTATGTCCGCATGACTGTGATCTATGCCTGCATGACTGTGATCTATGCCCGCATGACTGTGAACTATGCCCGCATGACTGTGATCTATGTCCGCATGACTGTGATCTATGTCCGCATGACTATGAACTATGCCTGCATGACTGTGATCTATGCCCGCATGACTGTGATCTATGCCCGCATGACTGTGAACTATGCCCGCATGACTGTGATCTATGTCCGCATGACTGTGATCTATGTCCGCATGACTGTGATCTATGCCCGCATGACTGTGATCTATGTCCGCATGACTATGAACTATGCCTGCATGACTGTGATCTATGCCCGCATGACTGTGATCTATGTCCACATGACTGTGATCTATGCCCGCATGACTGTGATCTATGCCCGCATGACTGTGATCTATGCCCGCATGACTGTGATCTATGCCCGCATGACTGTGATCTATGTCCGCATGACTATGAACTATGCCTGCATGACTGTGAACTATGCCTGCATGACTGTGATCTATGCCCGCATGACTGTGATCTATGCCCGCATGACTGTGATCTATGCCCGCATGACTGTGATCTATGCCCGCATGACTGTGATCTATGCCCGCATGACTGTGATCTGTGCCCGCATGACTGTGATCTATGCCCGCATGACTGTGATCTATGCCCGCATGACTGTGATCTATGCCTGCATGACTGTGAACTATGCCCGCATGACTGTGATCTATGCCTGCATGACTGTGAACTATGCCCGCATGACTGTGATCTATGCCCGCATGACTGTGATCTATGCCTGCATGACTGTGAACTATGCCACCTTCAAAGTGTTGATTTTGGTTACCTTAATTGCGAATGGAGAAAATGTTCAAGACGAATCTTGGGTGTTCATCCATGCACTCATTGCAATCTCATAACGGGCCTTATGTTCACATCCACACTTGAAGAAATTGTTTACAAACGAATGGTATCCTTATGTCTGAAGGGAATCGCACATCCAGCAAACTCAATCAGTTCCTTTTTATTTATTATAGTCACTGCCGCTCCAACTATCCCAGAAGAACAAACTTAGTTGTCAGGTAATACAACTTAAGAATGAGTGATATATATATCATGGTGCAGCAGGTATACAGCATAGTATAAAACAACTTGTCAGCAGAGAAAGCAGTGAGACCCACAGCTGGATAATTGTAATTTTGAAGGAACTGCTGTGACAAAGAGACGCCTTACTGCCAGGAAAGTTGAGTTCTATGGAAGTCAGATCTATGTTGCATGAAGTGTGTTGGGAGTGATTTTGATCCAGGTTTGCCCTAGAATCATATACATGGAGACTGCCGAGGGTGTAAATTCTTTTTTGTATAAAGCCATTGAATGATTAGTTTAAATTAATCCTTTAATCTGTATTCTCATTGTCAGACATTCATGTTATTGTTTTAACACTTTCTTTAAGATAAATAGTTCACTGTAAACATATGTAAACTAACCAACTATATAAATGTACTAAACAGACATTCATTTACAATATTTTTTAATGTATTGTTTGTAAGTGCATCTGGACCCTTCATCACGGCCGACAGAGACAACCCTGTATTCTGTTTGGTTAGGTGCAGCTTGGACCCTCTACCGTGACAGACAGACTTACTTGTATTCTGTTTTGTTAAGTGCAACTTGGACCCACTACCGTGACAGACAGACTTACTTGTATTCTGTTTGGTTAAGTGCAGCTTGGACCCTCTACCGTGACAGACAGACTTACTTGTATTCTGTTTGGTTAGATACAGCTTGGACCCTCTACCGTGACAGACAGACTTACTTGTATTCTGTTTGGTTAGATACAGCTTGGACCCTTCACCGTGGGTACACTTGCACTCAATCAAGTAACCATAGGAGGTGTTTGTACCGTTGGTGGAGCAGTAGCGATCTGTGGCAACAAACAAAACCAGTATTATATAAATATCTTGGGTAATGTTTTATGTTATTTGCTTACATATGTATTATGTGTGTTTTACATATTATGATTTCTATTTATTTTTAATTAGTTTCAATATTTTTTATTTTTATTACTATTAATTTAATTATTATCATTATTTAAATTGCAATTATTTTTAATTTAATTATTATTATTATTTATTTTTAACATTTCCATAAATTTTAATATAGTGGCAGTGTTTCGTGTAGATGTTACTGAATTCAGCAAACTTGTTCATGAAGAACTCTTCCAAATCCAAAGAAAATGTTTTGAACGAGACGAATGTCATCTATGTCTTTCCACGCTCACTTTGGGAATAGCAGCCCCAACAATCTCTGTACATAGGCAAGACAGTATGACTATGGTGGTGCCTTTTAGAATTTTTTGGGCGAGATAAGGCGTGAAATTCCCGTTCATTGTCAAGAAAAATTTCCATAGACTTAGATATATTTTTTCCAGCAGACGTTTCCTAAGTTTTTTAAATCGTATTACAGACACTTGGCATTTTCAAATTTTGGTGTAAGATGAAGTTTGAAATTATCAGTCTTAAGTGTAAACTAAACATTGATTTCAATGTAAGTTTTCTTCCAGTAAACTTTTCCTGCAAAATATAAATGGTGCGACGTAGAGGACCCGTTTTTATTTTTTGGGAAGAGAGATGTGGTATGAAGTTCCTGTAGATTTATATATAACATTCCCGTAGCTTTAAAGATAAACTTCCCAGCCCGTAGACTTAAATGGAGATCTTAGGGTCAAGACTTAAATAGAGTTTTTAGGCCATACTCTGTAGACTTAAATTAATTTCCTAGGCCATCGAATGTAAACTACCTAGGCCATAGATTTGAATGTAAATTTTCTAGCTCATAGACTTTATTGCAAACTCTTCCAGTAGACTTAAAATTTAATCTCCACAATTTTCCTAGGCCATAGGCTTAAAAAGAAGTCCCCACAGAGTTCCAAAGTCTCCTATCCAAGATATTCGTCTCCGGTTTACAATTAGTTTACTAACGGCGGACGTCTCAGTGACCCTGCACTAGAGCAGTCTGTCATCCATCACCTTACACCTGCCATCCACCCGAGCACCACCACTGCCGCTGCCGCCATTGCAAGCCAAGCACTAGTGTTAAGCTGATTCCTCTAGTTTCTCTTTTCATTGTTTCTTATTGTTCAGTTTCCACGCTGCAATTCACCCGTTAGAGGTCTCGAAAGGTATTCAACTAAAGGTTTCCTAACCTAACCTGACCTAACATCTGGATCAGATTGTAGCCAGGGGAAAGAATAATTATTAACAATTAAAATCGCATTTACAAACATTCCTCTGGGCGGTGTGTGTGTACAGGGAATAAATCTCATAAGCACTGTCTCCAGCAGGGCAGCTCGAGGAAGAGAGACAAAGACAGGAAGAAGCAGATAAAGAAAGGGAAAGAGAGGGAGGAAGATATGATGACCAAACTACACTTCAGGATGAAACGAAACGTCGTCGTTTCTTCATTTACTGTTGTTTCGTTTGGTCATTATATCTTCAGCCACGTTATTGTGACTCATTGTTTGCATAGGGAAGCAGAGAGAGATGATGGAGGTAAGAGTGTGAGTAATTATTCCCAGGTGCACCCCATGGTAATTCCCTTCCCGCCAAACACACACCGAAACTACCACGTTGGTGCAACGTTTGAACAAGTTTTAATACCTCCTAACCAGTTATAACAACCAATATAGCCAGTTGTAACAACGTTCTAATACGTCATAAACACGTTAAGCCAAGATGTAACAACTTTATTACAAGTTGTAACAAGCGGAAAATAGAGACAGTTTCTTTTTGTGTTTCCAGGGTTATAACCTTTGCATTCCTTCATCTCCCATACAAAAGTATGGGAGATGTATTGATGGTCAATCCTTCAATATGGTTGAAGGGTTGACATCAAAGACCGTTTTCTATAACATAACAATTTATTAATAACAAGAGACTAACTACTACATAACCGAGTTTACGTTACGTTAATGTCCATCCAGTGGCACGATAACAAACAGCTAAATAGCAACCCTTGCTGTGAGGCTGCATACTGAACTAACCTGAACACAGGTGTGCCCACTGATGACGCAATATTGCAAATCAAAGAAAAATATCACAGACTACGTTACACCACAGCGAATGGTTACGTTATTGTACATCAAGTGGCATTTACAACACAGCTATTCAACAGCCCCTCGAAAGTGACAGCAGGCTCCATCTTGCTGACACTTCGGGCTGACAACATGAACTAACTGAACAAATGAAGGATATCCACTGAAGACACAAGCATGCAATCAATAGTGTCTCGGTTTCCCTGACAGCTACTATAATCACAAGCTTAGGGGTCCTCCCGCCCCCCAGGAGAGACCCACGTAACTAGGCGGGTAGTCCAACAGTGACCCCCCCTATCACAACCCAGTGTGAACACTCTTTGCAACTCCCTACAAGAAGTTGCTCTGTTGTAAACAGTAACAAAGACAGGCAAGGCGGGATTCTGGGACACAGCTCCACAAATCCCTAGATTACTCTACTCTCGTCACCAGACGACAACCAAAAGAAATTGCCTTCAGTGATTAATTACGTTAATTGACTGATCGCAGCAGTCAGCAACAAAGTACCACGGTAATCACAAACAATTGTCTCACACTAGACAACAACATGATGATACTCTACGTTAATCATTAACACTTGTCTCTCTTGTTAACAATAACTCAAACATATATTACATCACACTTGACTCCTAGCAAGTATTCAGTGAGTAATTCTTAATTAAGGTCAAACGAACCACTAATTACATCCCCATTGAGTTACATTAACTAAGCCTACCCTAACTTGGTAGCTTCTCAACAGTCTGTGTCAAAAAATTACTAGTGAGTGTTAATTACCCTAATTAGTTCCCTAATTAATTCTGAGCAATTAATTACCTGTCACCAGGACCGATAATTGATCATCCATAAATACGTCTCACTCCACACTGCCTAAGCAGGTCTCATCAAACACTGTGAATTCACGGGAAAGGAGTTAATTACCCTAATTAACAAGATGTGCCACTAATCCACTGTCCTCAGACAGGATATGATTAATACAACGATTTATGCTAGCTCCATGACCTCGCTTTACCGAGTCATCGGAGCTCTCCAATGTTAATTACTCCACTAATTAACCTGAGCCACTAATTGCTATACCCCTGAAAGGTAATTAGTCTCGAGCAAATTACGTTAACACAAATACTGACAGCCTCTGACAGATCCTCTCCCACTACGTGAATTCATGATGAGAAGGCTAATTATATAATTAGCTAGAGTGGTCAATTAGTTGTCACACGGATAATTAATTGCTCCCGAGACGTATCTCACTCAAGCTCAACGCTGTTCTCTCTCATAACAGCCCTCACTCACTCCACAATAAGTGTGCACCCCTTATCCAGTTAATTCCCCAATTATTAACTCACTGAATCCTTAAGTCCTCAACACAACTTAAAGAAACAAAGTAACCCCAGCGTTACATCGGTCACACTACAATGGCATGCAACAATACAAATGCACTGCCCACATATGGTTGCGGCTACTGCAACTCGTTAATTACTGTGCCCACACAATATTGACACACGGTTGTGCAACACACAAGAGTATACCAATATTACTGCCCCCCTTTTCTTGCACCCGTTGCAAAGGATTACTGTGAACACACACTTACCTCAGCAAGGCAATTAACCCATCAATTGCCTGCTCTCATTAAGCACTGTGAATTCCCCTGAATAATCCTAGAGGTCCCTTAAACCCTCAACACAGTTCCTAGGGCAATAATATCGTATAAACTGATAACAATACTGCACAAACCTGCAACATAATGATGCCGTCAGCATACCCCACATGCTAATGACATCATTAGGCAATCAGTCAGCATCACATCTACTGACTCACCACACAACACAGTACATAAACATGCAAATGAACACATAGAAATGGCATTCACATAATCAATGAAAATTATATCATCAGGTAAATGTAACTAACTACACAGACCTCAGGGTCCCCACTGACATCCCTGCAACCTGGCCTGCCTACCTCTAATGATTACAATTTTACGGTACTCTATGGCATTAATCCAGTCTGAACGATTATATAGAATCGACAGGCTGGATCACTTATATGGTAAATCTCTACACTGACCGGTTACATACTCGAGTCAGTCTACATATATATACATTATGATACTACAGTGTGGTCCCGTGTTTAACATCTATCTCCAGGTACCGCCCTACCAGTCACCTGGACGTGCTACAAACAACTGTCTCTCAGCTGCTTCTCTAGCCTGGCGAGGCTCTGAGACAACTCTTACCGGGAATTTCCACCGATACTCATCACACTGTACACAATGATAATAGTACTCATGTCTTTCTCTCCTTATTTTTTTTCTCATTTCCCAGGTCACTACCACCCTAGCTGTCAACACTTAGCTTGCTCCTCATGCGGCGACAAGATGTGGCCCTAGGCAGTCCCGGGAAAGTGGCCAAGGCATGTGGCCACCACGTGGCCCACAGCGCCCCTCCCGAGCTGAGAGGGGGGGTGGGGGTGGTACCCGGCGCGTGGGCTGGCGGGTGGGTAACCGGCGCGCGGGCCGAGCCGGGCCGGGCCGAGTGGCCGGGCCGAGCGGCTGGGTGGCCACGGGTAGTGCATGACGTCATAGCACCCCACCCGGCTGAGCTGGTGCGTGGGGTTTGGCTGCGTGGGTGCCCCTACCCCCCCCCGGGCAGCTGGCCAAGGTGGGTGGCCGCGGGCGGCCTGGGGTGGCCGTGCACATGGGTGCCCCGGGCTGGCAGGCTGCCGCCCACAGGCGTACACACGCGGATGGGAAATCACTAACAACCCCATCAAACCAGAGCCTGCCTTGCTCTACACTGGGGTGACAATGGCCGGCAGCGTCCCCACATTGACGCAGCCTGGTGGAATCCAAAAATCCAACAGGGGCCAGTAATATCACACTCACTTACACTGCCCAACACCAATTGTCCATTGCCACTTGACAGGATGCTCAGACCCGAGGGATGAGGGATCAATCTGATACACAATGAGGCTCTGCCATCTGCCTCATGGGTTAACACTGCAACTGTCTCTTAGTTTGTCACATCGGCCCCAATTTCATGCAAATTTGGGCCTAGACACAAACCGGGATAGCGGGAGTGCCATCCCTACTAGACAACACTGTAACGTCCGCGATTAACGTGGGTGGAGGGGGAAAACTCCCCCCCCCTCCACCCAGACACGTCCTAGTCCACCTGCTACCCTGCTCAGACTCCCGATTTCCCGGGCTAGGGAAACTCAAAATGCCCATACCTTTTCCCTTACTTTGTCTTGACCAATCAGCCCAAAGCCGGCACGGCTCCCTCGTGCCGCTCACAATCACAGCTCTTCGCGCCAAAACTCGGCTTGGAGCACACTTGCCTACTCCAATCACAGCCTCACTCGCCCTCGAGCGTCCCGTGACGTCACAAGGAGGTTGAGGCCTAAAGACAATGGCGTGATGTCTCACATGTTGGGGGGGCAACGTTCACCTCACTCACCCCCCACCTCTAACGGTTTTAGTCAAGTATCCTCCTCATCCTATTTCACAGAAACAGAAAATTCTCTGTAATTCTTTCTACAGAGCAATCACAGACTTCTAACCAGTCCCAATCGACAGTCCTTAACATAAGCTTTCATTCAACACCCCACAAGCATATGTTAGTTTGAAAGCTTCAGTTTCTAGAGCGACTAGCCTAATCTAGAAACTAGGAAAACTAGCTGAGGTAATCTAGATTCCCTCACACACAGGAGGAGTGAGTTTTGGTGGGTACTGTGGTGGGAGGGGCAGAGATGGGCCCTTTCTCCTCAAAACCATTAGGTTCTAACCACAATCCCTCTTTTCCCCCTTCTGAGACAATTTCGCTTTTCGCTGTATGATGTGGAAACCAAACCACGACTCTGGTAGGAGAGTGGGTGTGTGTAGGAGAGTGGGTGTGTGTAGGAGAGTGGGTGGGTGTAGGACAGTGGGTGGGTGTAGGAGAGTGGGTGGGTGTAGGAGAGTGGGTGGGTGTAGGACAGTGGGTGTGTGTAGGAGAGTGGGTGGGTGTAGGAGAGTGGGTGGATGTAGGAGAGTGGGTGGGTGTAGGAGAGTGGGTGGGTGTAGGACAGTGGGTGGGTGTAGGAGAGTGGGTGGGTGTAGGACAGTGGGTGTGTGTAGGAGAGTGGGTGTGTGTAGGAGAGTGGGTGGGTGTAGGACAGTGGGTGGGTGTAGGAGAGTGGGTGGGTGCAGGACAGTGGGTGGGTGTAGGACAGTGGGTGAGTGTAGGAGAGTGGGTGGGTGTAGGAGAGTGGGTGTGTGTAGGACAGTGGGTGAGTGTAGGAGAGTGGGTGGGTGTGGGAGAGTGGGTGGGTGTAGGAGAGTGGGTGGGTGTAGGAGAGTGGGTGGGTGTAGGACAGTGGGTGAGTGTGGGAGAGTGGGTGGGTGTAGGAGAGTGGGTGTGTGTAGGACAGTGGGTGGGTGTAGGAGAGTGGGTGGGTGTAGGAGAGTGGGTGGGTGTAGGAGAGTGGGTGGGTGTAGGACAGTGGGTGGGTGTAGGAGAGTGGGTGGGTGTAGGAGAGTGGGTGTGTGTAGGACAGTGGGTGGGTGTAGGAGAGTGGGTGGGTGTAGGAGAGTGGGTGGATGTAGGAGAGTGGGTGGGTGTAGGAGAGTGGGTGGGTGTTGGACAGTGGGTGAGTGTAGGAGAGTGGGTGGGTGTAGGAGAGTGGGTGTGTGTAGGAGAGTGGGTGTGTGTAGGAGAGTGGGTGGGTGTAGGAGAGTGGGTGTGTGTAGGAGAGTGGGTGGGTGTAGGAGAGTGGGTGGGTGTAGGAGAGTGGGTGGGTGTAGGACAGTGGGTGGGTGTAGGAGAGTGGGTGGGTGTAGGAGAGTGGGTGTGTGTAGGACAGTGGGTGGGTGTAGGAGAGTGGGTGGGTGTAGGAGAGTGGGTGGATGTAGGAGAGTGGGTGGGTGTAGGAGAGTGGGTGGGTGTTGGACAGTGGGTGAGTGTAGGAGAGTGGGTGGGTGTAGGAGAGTGGGTGTGTGTAGGAGAGTGGGTGTGTGTAGGAGAGTGGGTGGGTGTAGGAGAGTGGGTGTGTGTAGGAGAGTGGGTGTGTGTAGGAGAGTGGGTGGGTGTAGGAGAGTGGGTGTGTGTAGGAGAGTGGGTGGGTGTAGGAGAGTGGGTGTGTGTAGGAGAGTGGGTGTGTGTAGGAGAGTGGGTAGGTGTAGGAGAGTGGGTGGGTGTAGGAGAGTGGGTGAGTGTAGGAGAGTGGGTGGGTGTAGGAGAGTGGGTGTGTGTAGGAGAGTGGGTGGGTGTAGGAGAGTGGGTGGGTGTAGGAGAGTGGGTGGGTGTAGGAGAGTGGGTGAGTGTAGGAGAGTGGGTGGGTGTAGGAGAGTGGGTGGGTGTAGGAGAGTGGGTGAGTGTAGGAGAGTGGGTGGGTGTAGGAGAGTGGGTGGGTGTAGGAGAGTGGGTGGGTGTAGGAGAGTGGGTGAGTGTAGGAGAGTGGGTGAGTGTAGGAGAGTGGGTGAGTGTAGGAGAGTGGGTGAGTGTAGGAGAGTGGGTGAGTGTAGGAGAGTGGGTAGGTGTAGGAGAGTGGGTGGGTGTAGGAGAGTGGGTGAGTGTAGGAGAGTGGGTGGGTGTAGGAGAGTGGGTGGGTGTAGGAGAGTGGGTGGGTGTAGGAGAGTGGGTGGGTGTAGGAGAGTGGGTGAGTGTAGGAGAGTGGGTGAGTGTAGGAGAGTGGGTGGGTGTAGGAGAGTGGGTGGGTGTAGGAGAGTGGGTGGGTGTAGGAGAGTGGGTGAGTGTAGGAGAGTGGGTGAGTGTAGGAGAGTGGGTAGGTGTAGGAGAGTGGGTGGGTGTAGGAGAGTGGGTGAGTGTAGGAGAGTGGGTGAGTGTAGGAGAGTGGGTAGGTGTAGGAGAGTGGGTGGGTGTAGGAGAGTGGGTGAGTGTAGGAGAGTGGGTGGGTGTAGGAGAGTGGGTGAGTGTAGGAGAGTGGGTGGATGTAGGAGAGTGGGTGGGTGTAGGAGAGTGGGTGGGTGTAGGAGAGTGGGTGGGTGTAGGAGAGTGGGTGAGTGTAGGAGAGTGGGTGGGTGTAGGAGAGTGGGTGGGTGTAGGAGAGTGGGTAGGTGTAGGAGAGTGGGTGGGTGTAGGAGAGTGGGTGAGTGTAGGAGAGTGGGTGGGTGTAGGAGAGTGGGTGGGTGTAGGAGAGTGGGTGGATGTAGGAGAGTGGGTGTGTGTAGGAGAGTGGGTGGGTGTAGGAGAGTGGGTGGGTGTAGGAGAGTGGGTGTGTGTAGGAGAGTGGGTGGGTGTAGGAGAGTGGGTAGGTGTAGGAGAGTGGGTGGATGTAGGAGAGTGGGTGTGTGTAGGAGAGTGGGTGGGTGTAGGAGAGTGGGTGGGTGTAGGAGAGTGGGTGGGTGTAGGAGAGTGGGTGGGTGTAGGAGAGTGGGTGGGTGTAGGAGAGTGGGTGGGTGTAGGAGAGTGGGTAGGTGTAGGAGAGTGGGTGGGTGTAGGAGAGTGGGTGAGTGTAGGAGAGTGGGTGGGTGTAGGAGAGTGGGTGGGTGTAGGAGAGTGGGTGGATGTAGGAGAGTGGGTGTGTGTAGGAGAGTGGGTGGGTGTAGGAGAGTGGGTGGGTGTAGGAGAGTGGGTGTGTGTAGGAGAGTGGGTGGGTGTAGGAGAGTGGGTGGGTGTAGGAGAGTGGGTGGGTGTAGGAGAGTGGGTGGGTGTAGGAGAGTGGGTGAGTGTAGGAGAGTGGGTGGGTGTAGGAGAGTGGGTGAGTGTAGGAGAGTGGGTGAGTGTAGGAGAGTGGGTGGGTGTAGGAGAGTGGGTGAGTGTAGGAGAGTGGGTGGGTGTAGGAGAGTGGGTGAGTGTAGGAGAGTGGGTGAGTGTAGGAGAGTGGGTGGGTGTAGGAGAGTGGGTGGGTGTAGGAGAGTGGGTGGGTGTAGGAGAGTGGGTGGGTGTAGGAGAATGGGTGGGTGTAGGAGAGTGGGTCCAAAGTGACCCAGGAGTCATGACGGACAATAATTAATGTGGAAGTTTCAGGACTATGCTGGAGCTCATTATGGTCGGTGTCTGCTGACTGGCCAGCTCGTGTGGAGTAATCAAGTTACTCCTGTGACGTGGAAGGAAAAATGGGCAACTGGAAGTGTAGAAATTCATCTGATGCAGCTTGAGGTGGTAATCAACGACTTTTTGTGGATTTAAGGTCGGGCTCCCTCGCTGACGAAGGAGATATTCTTATCAGCATAACTCACCACCAGAGTAGCAACAGCCTGCTTGTCGTCTGAGGCCACCTATATCATCGTCGGGGAGAATGAATGTCAGTGTATTAAGGAGTAATCGAATGTAAAACGGGCCAATATCTCTTTTTGTAATATTTTAGGGATTAGTAATCATCCAATCTCTGATGGATCAACCAGAGTATATCTTGCGACGTGCTTCCTCTGTGCTGGGATCTATTGAGATTGTGAAGAGTCAAACTATCATCTCGGTGTGAGTGACAGGTTTTAACATTTCAAGGTGGTGTCGCACCACTGTGGAGTGACCGATGTGTGTGTGCCTCACTAGCCTCACATCTTGTCCGCAGAGTCTCGACATCTCATGTCATGTCACTTATTTACATATTTATTCTCTGCCCATGCTTCAAACTATTCATCAATATTAGCCAAGCATCTAATATTTATTCATATGTCTATATTTCCCTTGACCTCTCAGTTGGGTCTGGTTTGCTGAATACCTCTCACAGGGGGTAGACTCGTTTGTCAAGCTACCTGGGATCATACAACTGCTCTCGCACAAGACTCACATATATGACTTATAGTCAATATTTTGCTTATGAATTAGTATATATGTGGTATATTCCCAGTTATATTTTTTTCAAGGCCCAAACTCTTCCTCACGTACCAATTTACTTCTCACAGTACCCGTCCATCGCCGTAGACAGCATAATACAGAGCAGCTACATCCTATTGTAGGTTCGTAGTTTTGTTTTGAGAAATATTAGTTGTTCTTAGTAAATTATAATAAGCACTGTAATTTATTGCATAAAATAAAAGTGCTTCACCAATCAAAATTATATACAGTAGTTTGTACTATAAAGATCTTTAAAGAATGTATTGTTGGTACGTCAACAGAAAACGATATTACGTTGAAATGTCTATGGAGTAAACTACTGCAAACAGGATGGTATAGTGTCAACTACCAACTGTAGGATGGGTATAGGGGTCCACTTCCACCTGTTAGGTGGGTAAGGGGTCCATACCACTTGTAGGATGGGTCTGGGCCCATCAACTGCCCATAAGATGGGTATAGGGACCACTATCATCCACAGGATATCCTTGGGGTGCACTACTGCCCACTGGATGGGTATATGTTCCACTTCCACCCAAAGGATGTGTGTGGCATCCACTATACCGCCCACAGGATGGGTATGGGGTCCACAGTTACCCACAGGATGAAAATTTTGTCTACTACCACCCACAGGATGGGTATGGCCTCCATTGCCGCCCACAGCGTGAAAATAGGGTCCAGTACTGTCCACGGAATGGGTATATGCTTAACTACTGCCGACATTATGAGTATATCGTCTACTACAGCCCACAGGATGGGTATGAGGTTAACTACCACCCATAGGACGTATATGGAGTAAATTACCGCCCTTAGGGTGGGTATTGGGTCCATTACCGCCCACAGGATGGGCATGGTTCCCACTGCCGCACACACGATAAGTATGGTGTCCACTAACGCCCAAAGGATGGGTATGGCCTCCACTGTCACATACAGGATGAGTATAGGGTCCAGTACCGCCCACAGGTTGGGCATGGGTTCATTACACCCCACAATATGCTAATGGGGTCAAGTACTGCCCATAGGATACGTATGGGGTCCACTACCGCTCACAGGATGTGTTTGGGGACCACTATCATCCTCAGGAAGGTTCACTACCGCCGACAGGATGGCTTTGGAGACCACTATCTTCCACGGGATGGGTATGGGTGGTCGACGTCCGCCCACAGGGTAGGTATGGGGGTCATGGCCGTCCACAGGATGGGTATATGCGCCACTACCGCCCACAAAATGAGTATGGGGTCCACTACCGCCTACAAGATGGGTATGAAGTCCACTACCGCCCACATGATGGACATTGGGTCAACAACCACTCACAGGATGGGTATGGGGTGGGGGCACTACTACCCCCCAGGATGGGTATGGGGTCACTACCACCCACAGGATTGATATGGGGTCCAATACCGCCCACAGGATGGGCATTAGGTACAATATCACCCACAGGATGGGTATGGGGTCCATTACCGCCCACAGGTAATGGGGTAATGAGCAAGGGGGTCCTCTACCACCATCAGGATGAGTATTTTGAGTCCCCTACTGCCCATAGGATGGGTATATGGGATTTATAATTATAATAAGCACTATCCTTCTCACACTATATTACTGCTCCACAACTATATATATAATCTATATAAATAAAAATGGAAATGTTCGTTTGTTCAAAATCACTAATCTCCGAAAGTTCTTTCACCGAAATTCTTTTAAATTTTCGCACAACGTTCCCTTCGCATCCGAGCACGTTTTTATATACATGCTATATAGATGTCACGTCTGTGACGGGAAAGCACATGCCTTTTTGGATTACTGTGTTTTCATGTGAGGGGAAATCTTCGAAACCTCTTTACCGACTGCTTTGAAATTTTGACACAACGTTGCATTCGAATAGGCGAATGTTTTTATATACCTAGTATATACATGTCTCACATTTGACAGGAAAAAACATACTTTTTTGAAAAACAGCGCCATCTGTTGAATGTAAGAGCAACACACCGTGTATTCTCCGAAAGTTCTTCACCGATTGCTTTGAAATTTCGACACAACGATCCATTTGAATACACATGTGTCTTTATACACCTACTATATAGATGCCACACCTGTGACAGGTAAAAACATGTTTTTTTTTTTAAACAGCGTTATCTGTTGCATGTAGGAGCAACATTCGCAATGCTAAATATCTTACAATTCCATTTCAATGTTTCTGTTTCTGATTGCGTTGATAAATTTTATTTATATAGATTTCGATTTTATTTTTAATTATTTTGTGTGACATTGTGTTGGAATTCAGCTGTGTTGTTTACCATACCGTTCATTCTGTAAGTATAAGTATAGATGCCACACCTGTAACAAGTAAAACTATGTTTTTCTTGAAAAGCAGGACCATCTGTTGCATGTAGGAGCAACACACATGCTATACTAAATATGTTTCAATTCCATTTCAATGTTTCTGATTGCACTGATAAATTCAATTTTCATAGGTTTTGATTTATTTTCATTTTGATTTTATTATTTTGTTTGAATTGTGTTGGAATTGAGCTGTGTTGTTTATCATACCGTTCATTTTGTGAGTATAGTTAATTTTAGGTTGCTAGCCACTCCACCATCCCCTCTTCCTTCCCACCATGCCCCACACGACTCCTGGTTCAACCTTGAGGCCGAGCGGACGTCTGGACACCTCCTCCGCCTGGGAGCCGCCTGTTCACGTCTTGTTTTCGCGTTTTGGTTTTGCTACTTCCTTTTGCCATCCCTTTTCAACGGTCCGACTGTACGACGCCTGGCGCACATATCCCCTTGGGTCACGGGATTGTTGATAGATTTTTTATTTTTTTTGGCGTGTTCTGGCTGGATCTCCTGGTTTTTAAAAACAAGCATGTTTTTTTCCTGTCACAGGTGAGGCATGATATAGTAGATATATAAAAAGACGTGTTTATTCGAATGCAACGTTGTGTTAAAATTTCAAAGCAATCGGTAATGAGGTTTTGAAGATTTTCCTCACATGAAAAACATGAAAAATATGAAAAACACAGTTTTTCAGAAAAAGCATGCTTTTTACTGTCACAGACTATATAGTATATATATATAAAATCCTGGCCGGATGCGAATGGAACGTGTGAAAATTTCAAAGCAATCGATGAAGAACTTTCGGAGATTAGCGATTTTGAACAAACGAACATTTCCATTTTTATTTATATAGATACTAGATGTACCCGCCACGCGTTGCTGTGGCTCAGTCTGGTTAAATGGAAAGGAAAGAAAACAGAGAGCGCACAATTCTAATATGTTTGATTTCACAATGCTTGTAGGTATACAATACTTTTTGTTGTTCCATTGTCTGGGGAGATATAGAGATTGTCTGTTTTGCCGACTCTAGAACACGCAACATATAATTGTCCTTGTGAGAAGCAATCTGTGTATATATTTATATCTGCAATCTGCAGATATAAACTGCACAATTCGAAAGATTGGCCCTGAGCTTTGTTGATGGTGATTGCAAACTCCAATCGAATTGGAAATTACAATCTCTTAAATTGAAATGTCATATCTGTTGTAATCATAGGAATGCGAGGAATAAGGACATCTTCACCTTTGAAAGGTCCTGTCAAAATTGTTGCTTCTACGACGTTGCTGAATATTTTTTTCCCTGCAAGCCACGAGACGTTGCAAAGCTTTTCAATTGCAGTAAGTGCGGTGGTATTCCTGGCAGATCGAGTGAATTAATAAATTCTGTTTGGATAATTAACCGCTTCATCTGCTTCCACAACAATGACGACGGACTTGTATGTGACTTCCTCACTTTGAATGTAAGACTGAATAATATTGTTAAGTTCATAGACGTCTTTGTTGTTGGTCGCAAGAATAGCTCGTTCACTCAGCCAATCATGATTCTTATAATTGGTCTGAATATTGGGAAATACTTTTTCAACCAATTCCTCTTTTGACGTCACTAAATTGCAGAAGTTATGACGCAATGAAATTCGTCCTGAGGTCAGATGAACTGGCACGTTTCCGTTCCCAATTTACAGAAATTAATGTGAGAATATCTCAACTGATGGATCGTTTTGCAGCTGGACACGCAAATTTGTAGTTAATTTTAACGTCTTTACGTGGCGCCACAAAGTAGAGTATTTCAGGCAAGCATTTATTTCGTCCGCTGGTGTCGATCGAGGAATTACAGGTAATGTTTGCCTGAAATCTCCTGCAAGCAATATTAATGCATTCCCAAATGGTCTGATGTTTCCACGCAAATCTTTCAATGATCGATCAGGAGCCTTGAGTGATTTTTTGTAGTCCATTGTGCATTCATCCCAAACAATAAGTTTGCATTTCTGGAATACTTTTCCCATGCTGGATGCTTTGGAAATATTGCACTTGGGAGTTTCAATAAATTTCATGTTCAATGTCAATTTCAAAGCCGAATGAGCAGTTCTTCCCCCTGGTAGTAATGTCGCAGCTATTCAGGACGATGCAAGAGCTAAGACTATGCCATTTTGAGATCGAATTGCTGCCAGAATCAATCTAATTAGGAAGGTTTTACCAGTTCCTCCTGGCACGTCTAAGAAGAAGATTTCTCCAAGCCCGTTATTGAAAATTTGAATTATATGATCGTAAATGCCTTTTTGCTCAAACGTTAGCTTAGGGATATTTGATTGCACATACAACAACTGATCACCCGTGCTGTAATTTTGTTCACGACGCAATTCTACATCGAACGAAATAGCAGCAGATCGATTCGGTGACGGCATTCCCAATTGACTGAGAACTTTGTTCGCAATTTATAAGCACAAATCCTTAATCATTATCAATGCTGCGCTGTAGATTTCTGCTGTGAAATCCATGTTCATATTTGAATTTTCCTTGCGTATTCGACGGACAATATCTTAAGCTAAGTGCTATTTATATTTCTCCCATAACTCTGTTTGAGATGAAGGAAAACAGGTGGTCAATATGATTGCAAACAATACACGAATTTGATTTGGATGTGACGTGTTTGATGCATCATTAATGCATACATCCCAGTGTCTGTCGTTCTCCAATAAATACAGAGCTTGACATGCACTACGGAAAGTGGCATGTGTAACGCCGTTGAAAAATCTCAATTGCTGGAGAGACGTTGGACCGAACACATTTACCAACAGCATGCGAATAAAGAAGCATTTATCATGATTGGGATGCACGGTGTACAGTGTGCCTATCATAGTTTATTTGAATATACCAGGTTGTCCATCGACTTGCTCTCCTCTTCTGCATCGTTCAAATGATTTTTTGCTCGCATTCCATATGTAATATAGAGGCACTTCCGAATACAACAGTGTTTTCGCAAACGGGTCATTTTGACATAACGTTAAGAAAGCAGTTAACGTTGTAGCCGGTGGATTCATAGCTATTTGTTGCACATTTGCAGCAGTAAAATATACGCGTTGTCCATTTTCTTGTTTTTAAAAAAAATACAAAAAAATATTTCAATTAAAATGCAGATCAATTGACACAGCTCAATTCCTCCGCTAATAGCACTGAAAAATAAGAACAGTTAAAAAAAACGAAATGAAAAAATAAAAAAATATACTATACTCACGAAATGAAAAGTATGATAAACAACACAGCTCAATTACAATGCAATGTCACACAAAATAATTAAATCAAAATGAAAATAAATCGAAATCTATGAAAATTCAATTTATCAATGCAATCGGAAACATTGAAATGGAATCAGAACATATTTTATACAACTTGTGTTGCTATTACGTGCAACAGATGACGCCGTTTTTCAAGCAAAGCATGTTTTTACCTGTCACAGGTGTGGCATATATATCGTAGGTACATCAAAACACACGCGAATTCGAAACGAACGTTGTGTCAAAATTTCAAAGTAATTGGTGATGAGCTTTCGGAGATTACAGCGTTTGTTGCTCTTACGTCCATCAGATGGTGGCATTTTTCACAAAAAGCATGTTTTTACCTGTCACAGACGTGATATTTATATAGTATGTATATAAAATCCTGCTCGGATGCGAATGGAACGTTGTGTGAAAATTTCAAAGCAATCGGTGAGGAACTTTCGGAAATTAGCGATTTTGAACAAACGAACATTTACATTTTTATTTATATAGATATAGTTGTGGAGCAGTAATATAGTGCGAGGAGGAGAGCTCTGTCCAGAAGACTTAAGAGCCATCAGTGATAGAGGGAAGGGAAATGGTTTTAAAATTTAGGAATACTGGAAGTCGGGCTGTGAAGGTGGTGGTGAAGATGGTGGTGAAGATGGTGGTGAAGATGGTGATGAAGGTGGTGGTGAAGATGGTGGTGGAGAGGGTGGTGCAGAGGGTCGTGCAGATGGTGGTGCAGAGGGTGGTGCATATGGTGGTGCAGAGGGTGGGGAGATGGGAATGGTGGGGAGGACGAGGGGACAGTGGAGTGGGGAATGGTTGGGAGGCCGAGGAGATGGGAGAGGGGGAAATGGTGGGGAGGACTGGGAAGGTTGCTGTGGCTCAGCAACGCACATGCGTTACTGAGCCACAGCAACGTGTGGCCGGGTACTGCTAGTACATAAATAAATAAACAAATAAATAAATAAATCTATATAAATAAAAATGGAAATGTTCATTTGTTCAAAATCGCTAGTCTCCGAAAGTTCTTCACTGATTGGTTTGAAATTTTTACATAACGTTCCATTCGCATCCGAGCAGGATTTTTTATATACAAACTGTATGTGTCACATCTGTGACGGGGAAAAACATGCTTTTTTGAAAGACTGAGTTTTTCATGTGAAGGAAATCTTTGGAACCTCTTTACCGATTGCATTGAAATTTTGACACAACGTTGCATTTGAAGAGGCGAGTGTTTTTATATACATACTATATACATGCCTCACATGTGAAAGGAAAAACATTATGAGAAGGATTAAGACTGAGGAGGACAGATTGAGGCTTCAAGAAGACCTGGACTAGCTGCAGGAATGATCGTGTGTGTGCACTTACCTAGTTGTACTTACCTAGTTGTGCTTGCGGGGGTTGAGCTCTGGCTCTTTGGTCCCGCCTCTCAACCGTCAATCAACTGGTGTACAGGTTCCTGAGCCTTTTGGGCTCTATCATATCTACACTTGAAACTGTGTATGGAGTCAGCCTCCACCACATTACTTCCTAATGCATTCCATTTGTCAACCACTCTGACACTAAAAAAGTTCTTTCTAATATCTCTGTGGCTCATTTGGGCACTCAGTTTCCACCTGTGTCCCTTAGTGCGGGTGCCCCTTGTGTTAAATAGCCTGTCTTTATCTACCCTGTCGATTCCCTTGAGAATCTTGAATGTGGTGTTCATGTCCCCCCCTAACTCTTCTGTCTTCCAACGAAGTGAGGTTTAATTCCCGTAGTCTCTCCTCGTAGCTCATATCTCTCAGGTCGGGTACTAGTCTGGTGGCAAACCTTTGAACCTTTTCCAGTTTAGTCTTATGCTTGACTATATATGAACTCCATGCTGGAGCCGCATACTCCAGGATTGGTCTGACATATATGGTATATAATGTTCTGAAAGATTCCTTACACAAGTTTCTAAAGGCCGTTCTTATGTTAGCCAACCTGGCATATGCCGCTGATGTTATCCTCTTGATATGAGGTTCAGGGGACAGATCTGGCCTGATATCAACCCCCAGGTCTTTCTCTCTCTCTGACTCTTGAAGTATCTCATCTCCCAAATGATACCTTGTATCTGGTCTCCTACTTCCTACCCCTATCTTCATTACATTACATGTGCTTGGGTTAAACTCTAACAGCCATTTGTTCGACCATTCCTGCAGCTTGTCCAGGTCTTCTTGAAGCCTCAAGCTGTCCTCGTTTGTCTTAATCCTTCTCATAATTTTAGCGTCGTCAGCAAACATTGAGAGGAATGAGTCTATACCCTCTGGTAGATCATTTACGTATATCAGAAACAGGATAGGTCCAAGCACAGAGCCCTGTGGGACTCCACTGGTGACTTCACGCCATTCTGAGGTCTCTCCCCTCACTGTAACTCTCTGCTTCCTATTGCTTAGGTACTCCCTTATCCACTGGAGCGCCCTACCAGTTACTCCTGCCTGTTTTTCCAGCTTATGCATCAACCTTTTTATAGCGTACTGTGTCAAAGGCTTTCCGACAGTCCAAAAAAATGCAGTCCGCCCATCCTTCTCTTTCTTGCTTAATCTTTGTCACCTGATCGTAGAATTCTATCAAGCCTGTAAGGCAAGATTTACCCTTCCTGAACCCATGTTGATGGGTTGTCACGAAGTCTCTTCTCTCCAGATGTGTTACTAGGTTTTTTCTCACAATCTTCTCCATCACCTTGCATAGTATACAAGTTAAGGACACTGGCCTGTAGTTCAGTGCCTCTTGTCTGTCACCCTTTTTGTATATTGGGACTACATTAGTAGTCTTCTATATTTCTGGTAGGTCTCCCGTTTCCAGTGACCTTCTATACACTATGGAGAGTGGCAAGCAAAGTGCTCCTGCACACTCTTTAAATACCCATGGTGAGATTCCGTCCGGCCCAACAGCTTTTCTCACATCCAGCTCCAATAGGTGCTTCTTGACCTCACCTCTTGTAATTTCGAACCTTTCCAAGGTCACCTGGTTTTCTGCCATCTCTCCTAGCACCGTGACTTCTCCCTGTTCTATTGTAAAACCTCCTGGAACCTTTTGTTGAGTTCTGCACACACCTCTTTGTCATTCTCTGTGTACCTGTCCTCACCCACCCTAAGTTTCATCACCTGTTCCTTCACTGTTGTCTTCCTCCTGATGTGACTGTGTAGTAGCTTTGGTTCGGTCTTGGCTTTTTTAGATATATCATTTTCATACCTTTTCTCAGCTGCTCTTCTCACACTAACATACTCGTTCCTGGTTCTCTGGTATCTCTCTCTACTTTCTGGTGTTCTGTTATTACGGAAGTTCCTCCATGCTCTTTTGTTCAGCTCCTTTGCTTTCATACATTCCCTATTAAATCACGGATTCTTCCTTTGCTTCTCTGTTTTTACTGTCGGGCTGGGACAAACCTGTTTACAGCCTCCTGACATTTGTGGGTGACATAGTACATCATGTCTTGTACGGACTTGGTTCCGAGTTCTGTGTCCCAATGTATATCCCATAGGAATTTATTCATCTCCTCATAGTTTCCCTTTCGGTACGCCAGCCCTTTGTTTCCCAGTTCTTTTTTGGGGGTGATAATTCCTAGCTCAACCAGGTACTCAAAGCTCAATACACTATGATCACTCATTCCCAAGGGGGCTTCCAACTTAACTTCCCTTATATCCGACTCATTTAGGGTAAATATCAGATCAAGTAAGGCTGGTTCATCCCCTCCTCTCATTCTTGTCGGTCCCGTCACGTGCTGACTTAGAAAGTTTCTTGTTGCCACAGCCAGCAGCTTAGCTCTCCATGTGTCCGCGCCTTCATGTGGGTCTCTGTTCCCCCAATCTATCTTCCCATGATTGAAGTCGCTCTTGATTAGTAGGCTGGATCCGTTCCTGCTAGCCACAGAAGCTGCTCTCTCTATTATATTGATGGTGGCCAAGTTGTTTCTATCATATTCCTGTCTGGGTCTTCTGTCATTCGCTGGGGGGTTATATATGACTACTACTATAATTTTCTGTCCTCCAGTTGCTATGGTGCCTGATATGTAGTCACTGAAACCTTTACAGTTCTGAATAACCATCTCTTCGAAACTCTAACCTTCTTTTATTAGCAAAGCTACACCACCTCCTCCACTCCATTCTCTCTCTTTCCTCACTACATAGTAGCCCTGTGGAAACACTGTGTTTGTTATGGTTTTTGTTAGCTTTGTTTCTGTGAGTGCTATTATGTCTGGGTTTTCTTCTAGTGCCCATTCTCCGAGTTCACTTGTTTTATTTGTAATCCCATCTATGTTAGTGTACATTGCCTTGAAGCTCACTTTCTTCTGTTCATATTCATGTCCCTTTCTTGGCGAGCATTCTGCTGGTGTGGGAAGCTGTTCCGTGGGTGAGAAGATCTGTGAGGTGGTTTGCAGGGTCTCAGAGGATTTTAGGGTGGGGGGTGGGGGTTTTAGGGAAGGGGGAACAGGTAGGGTGCAGGTTAAGGAGATAGGGGGGACATGGAGGATACGGGGTGTGGGGGAGAAGGGATAGTTAGGGTATGGGATGAAGAACGAGGGGAGACAGGGGGGGGGGTGGGAAAGGTGGGAGGGGGGACATGACGGGAATGGGGAAGGGGTGACAGGGTCAGAATGGGGAAGGGGTGACAGGGTCAGAATGGGGTGGGGGAGGGGGAGGGAGGATTGGGTGGGGGCAGGTAGGGTGAGGGGAAGGGAGGGTTTCTATGCAGAGGGGGGTGGTGGTGTTGCCCTCCCCTCTGGTGTTGCTGGGATGCTGGTCTTGGGTTCCCCTCTTGTCTCTGGGACTGTTGTGTTGGGGGCTGCGATTTCCTGGTTTGCTCCTCTCTCTCCCTGCGATACCTCCTTGCCTCTGCTGCCCTGGATCTCTCCTCCTTCGTCCTGTCCCGCTGCAGGAATACTTTTTTGTATCCCTCCACATGCTGCAGACGACTCTTCCATTCGAGAATGTCCTCCTTCGTGGTTTCATTTGTAAACACCACCTTTACAAGTCGGTTTCTGTCCTTATTGTACCAGCCCAAAATGAAAACCTTTTCAATGTTTTGTTCAGCCCCTTCCATCTGTAACCCCTTAAGTAGCATATGTACTGCCTCTCTATCCTTGCTATTCCATTCTTGCCTGTTGCATCCTTCCTGTTCTTTGATGCCTACAACTACCACTGATATTTTTCTCTCCAGCAGCTGAGTGGTGCACCTTGCTACTTCCTGTGAGGTAGCAGCTTGCATAGCTACCTCCCTCACTGTGGCCATTGCTTCTGAGCTCTTTTTCAGTATGTCCGCAAATGTTTCAGGTCCAGAGGCATTTCCTTCCAATGTAACATTCCCACCTTCCGTTTGGATGATAATCTGATGCTCGGTCTCTTTATTTTTCTCTGTGAGGTATTTGATCTCCTCCCTTGCTGATGTCAGCTCACTTTGCAGGTTGTTAATTGTAATCCTAATTTCATGCATCTCCCTCCTGAATTCCTCCAGAATTTGGGTTAACATTTCCTTCGTTTGGTCACTCTGGCTGTTTCCTGTGTCCCTGTTGCGTCCTCCTGCCATTTGCCCCTTGTCAAGAGAGAGAGAGAGAGAGAGAGCAAGAGAGCAAGAGAGAGAGAGCACGAGAGCAAGAGAGAGAGAGGGCAAGAGAGAGAGAGGGCAAGAGAGAGAGAGAGAGAGAGCAAGAGAGAGAGAGAGAGAGAGCAAGAGAGCAAGAGAGAGAGAGCACGAGAGCAAGAGAGAGAGAGGGCAAGAGAGAGAGAGGGCAAGAGAGAGAGAGGCAGAGAGAGAGGCAAGAGAGAGAGAGGGCAAGAGAGAGAGAGAGGGCAAGAGAGAGAGAGGGCAAGAGAGAGAGAGAGCAAGAGAGAGAGAGAGAGAGCAAGAGAGAGCAGAGAGAGAGCAAGAGAGAGAGAGAGAGAGAGCAAGAGAGAGAGAGAGAGAGAGAGAGAGAGAGAGAGAGAGAGGAGAGAGAGAGAGAGAGAGAGAGAGAGAGAGAGAGAGAGAGAGAGAGAGAGAGACAGAGAGAGACAGAGAGAGACAGAGAGAGAGAGAGAGAGAGAGAGAGAGAGAGAGAGAGAGAGAGAGAGATGAGAGAGAGAGAGAGACGAGAGAGAGAGAGAGAGAGAGAGAGAGAGAGAGAGAGAGAGAGAGAGGGGGGGGGGAGGTGTGTGAGTGTATGGGGGGGAGGTTGATGGTGGAAGTGAGGGAGGGGGTGGTGAGGGTGTGTGGGGGTGGATTAGTGAGGGAGGGGGTGGTGAGGGTGTGTGGTGGTGGATTAGTGAGGGAGGGTTCAGAGAGAGAGGTTGTGTGTGTGTGTGTGCGTACTCACCTAGTTGTGTTTGCGGGGGTTGAACTCTGGCTCTTGGTCTCGCCTCTCAACCATCAATCAACAGGTGTACAGATTCCTGAGCCTATTGGGCTCTATCATATCTACACTTGAAACTGTGTATGGAGTCAGCCTCCACCACATCACTTCCTAATGCCACTCATTTGTCAACCACTCTGACACTAAAAACGTTCTTTCTAATATCTCTGTGGCTCATTTGGGCGCTCAGTTTCCACCTGTGTCCCCTTGTGCGTGTGCCCCTTGTGTTAAATAGCCTGTCTTTATCTACCCATTCAATTCCCTTCAGAATCTTGAATGTGGTGATCATGTCCCCCCTAACTCTTCTGTCTTCCAGCGAAGTGAGGTTTAATGCCCGTAGTCTCTCCTCGTAGCTCATACCTCTCAGCTCGGGTACTAGTCTGGTGGCAAATCTTTGAACCTTTTCCAGTTTAGTCTTATCCTTGACTAGATATGGACTCCATGCTGGGGCTGCATACTCCAGGATTGGCCTGACATATGTGGTATACAAAGTTCTGAATGATTCTTTACACAAGTTTCTGAATGCCGTTCGTATGTTGGCCAGCCTGGCATATGCCGCTGATGTTATCCGCTTGATATGTGCTGCAGGAGACAGGTCTGGCGTGATATCAACCCTCAAGTCGTTTTCCTTCTCTGACTCCTGAAGAATTTCCTCTCCCAGATGATACCTTGTATCTGGCCTCCTGCTCCCTACACCTATCTCCATTATATTACATTTGGTTGGGTTACATACATTCACATGAATGTATGTATATATGTATGTATGTATGTATGTATGTATGTATGTATGTATGTATGTATGTATGTATGTATGTATGTATGTATGTATGTATGTATGTATGTATGTATGTATGCATGTATGTATGTATGTATGTATGTATGTATGTATGTATGTATGTATGTACGTATGTATGTATGTATGTATGTATGTATGTATGTATGTATGTATGTATGTATGTATGTATGTATGTATGTATGTATGTATGTATGTATGTATGTATGGATGTATGTATGTATGTATTTATGTATGTATGTATGTTCTCGCCTAATTGTGCTTGAGGGGGTTGAGCTCTGCCTCTTTGATCCCGCCTCTCAACCTTCAATCAACTGGTGTACAGATTCCTGAGCCTACTGGGCTCTATCATATCTACATTTAAAACTGTGTATGGAGTCAGCCTCCACCACATCACTGCCTAATGCATTCCATCCGTTAACTACTCTGACACTGAAAAAGTTCCTTCAAACGTCTCTGTGGCTCATGTGGGTACTCAGTTTCCACCTGTGTCCTCTTGTTCACGTCCCACCAGTGTTGAACAGTTTATCCTTGTTTACCCGGTCGATTCCTCTGAGGATTTTGTAGGTTGTGAGCATTCCTGCCCTTACTCTTCTGTCTTCTAGTGTCGTAAGGTCCATTACCCGCAGCCTTTTCTCGTAACTCATGCCTCTTAGTTCTGGGACTAGTCTAGTGGCATACCTTTGAACTTTTTCCAGCTTCGTCTTGTGCTTGACAAGGTACAGGCTCCATGCTGGGGCCTAATACTCCAGGATTGGTCTTACATATGTGGTGTACAAGATTCTGAATGATTCCTTACACAGGTTCCTGAACGCTGTTCTGATGTTAACCAGCCTCGCATATGCCGCAGACGTTATTCTCTTAATGTGGACTTCAGGAGACCGGTTTGGGGTGATATCAACTCCTAGATCTTTCTCTCTGTCTGTTTCATTAAGTACTTCATCTCCTATTCTGTATCCTGTGTCTGGCCTCCTGTTTCCACTGCCTAGTTTCATTACTTTGCATTTACTCGGGTTGAACTTCAACAGCCATTTGTTGGACCATTCACTCAGTCTGTCTAAGTCATCTTGTAGCCTCCTACTATCGTCCTCAGTTTCAATCCTCCTCATAATTTTTGCATCATCGGCAAACATTGAGAGAAACGATTCTATACCCTCTGGGAGATCATTTACATATATCAGAAACAGTATAGGTCCAAGGACTGACCCCCTGCGGGACTCCACTCGTAACGTCTCGCCAATCCAAGACCTCACCCCTTACACTGACTCGTTGTCTCCTGTTGCTTAGGTACTCCTTTATCCAACGGAGTACCTTCCCTTTCACTCCAGCCTGCATCTCCAGCTTTTTCGCTAGCCTCTTGTGTGGCACTGTATCAAAGGCTTTCTGACAATCCCAAAATATGCAGTCTGCCCACCCTCCTCTTTCTTGCCTTATTTTTGTTGCCTGGTCGTAGAATTCAAGTAACCCTGTGAGGCAGAACCTGCCATCCCTGAACCCATGTTGATGCTGTGTTACAAAAGTTCTTTCGCTCCAGGTGCTCCAATAGCTTTCTTTGCACAATCCTCTCCATCAGCTTGCATGGTATGCAGGTTAGGGACACTGGCCTGTAGTTCAATGCCTCCTGTCTATCCCCTTTCTTGTATATCGGGACTACTTTAGCTGCTTTCCAAATTTCTTGCAGTTCCCCTGTTGCCAGTGATTTGTTTTACACTAAGGAGAGTGGTAGGCACAGTTCGTCTGCTCCTTCCTTTAGTATCCAAGGGGAGATTCCATCTGGGCATATAGCCTTTGTCACATCCAACTCTAGTAAACACTTCCTTACTTCCCCGCTGGTAATCTCAAACTCTTCCAGTGGTTCCTGGTTTGCTATTCCCTCTCTTATATCTGGAATTTCTCCTTGCTCTACAGTGAAGACCTCCTGGAATTTCATATTCAATTCCTCACACACTTCTTTCTCGTTTGTAGTGAATCCTTCTGCCCCTATCCTTAATTTCATAACCTTTTCCTTTATTGTTGTTTTTCTCCTGATGTGGCTATGCAGCAATTTAGGCTGAATCTTTGCCTTGCTTGCGATGTCCTTTTCGTATTGTCCCATATGTATGTATATATGTATACATGCATATGTATTTATGTATACATATATACATACATACCATATATACCCCATATGTATGTATGTATGTATGTATGTATGTATGTATGTATGTATGTATGTATGTATGTATGTATGTATGTATGTATGTATGTATGTATGTATGTATGTATGTATGTATGTATGTGAGTATGTATTCCCAGTCCCGTTAAAGATTGCCTCTCTTTCATCCAATTTAAGAGAAAAGCAACTAAGTACTGCATAATCAACTCCTTGTAACTTACCTTATCTCCTAAATGTCAACATATGTCAGTTCAGTTCATGCTGTTGATCTCAATTAGTCTTAAGTCTTAGTTTTTAAGGTTTCCCCAGATCTTTCCCAAAACGCTGTGCATATTTGTGCTTTAGGCATAGTATATACTAGTTCTATTTTTAAATCCAACATTCTACTTGTAACTCCCAACCATTCCCATCACCACAACCACTCCCAACACCACCCCCACTCCCAACACCACACCCACTCCCAACATCAACTCCCCGTGGGAAGTAGTGGAATTTATATCAATCCTTGAGCTGTAGTTGACCCCGTACCCATCTTGTGGGTGGTAGTGGACCCCATACCCATTTTGTGGGTGGTAGTGGACCCCCCATACCCATCTTGTAAGTGGTAGTGGACCCCATACCCTTCCTGTGGGTGGTAGTGAATCCAATACCCATCTTGTAGGTAGTATTGGACCCCATACCCATCTTGTAGTTGGTAGTGGACACAATACTTATCCTGTGGGTGGTAGTGAGTAGTGGAAATGGCCCCAAATCTGCGCCGTTTTGCTTTTTCCGACGGCGCCAACTTGGCGCAGGGTTTTTTCCATATTTTCCTGACGACGCAAATTTGAAGCATTGGTTTTACGTTGCAAATGGCTACGGCCCCAACATGGGGCATGAGTTTTTTCCATATTTTCCTAATGGCCCCAACTTGGCGCATGAAAATTTTACCTTACAAATAGCTACAGCCCCAAGTTGGCGCCTTTTAATCCCCTTGAGCGAAAATTTCGAGGAGTAGAAGGGGGTAACGGAAAAGATAGGCCCCAAGTTGGGGCTGTACATATTTGTAATGTAAAAACCCATGCGCCAAGTTGTGGCTGTTATGAAAATAATGAAAACTAGAAATGTTCTACAAATTAAGGGGCCCAGAATGTGGAATGACCTCCCCAATCATGTCAAAGGCTGTACCTCTCTCAACCAGTTTAAGATTCAGATTCAGATTCTTTATTTAGGTAAAGGTACATACATTGCAGATGAGTTACAAAAATATTGTTTGATTTAAAGAAAGAGCTAGTACATACGATACCTAAAGCCATTAGTACGTATAACGTTTCGGGCAAGGTTGGGGGGGGGGGAACACTTAGACTGAAACTTAACACTAATCTATATAAATACAAATGGAAATGTTCGTTTGTGCAAAATCGCTAATTTCCGAAAGTTCTTCACCGATTGCTTTGACATTTTCACACAACGTTCCATTCGCATCCGTCCAGATTTTTATATATATACTATATAGATGTCACGTCTGTGAGGGTAAAAAAACATGCTTTTTCAGAAAAACTGTTTTTCATGTAAGGAAAATCTTCGAAACCTCTTTACCGATTACTTTGAAATTTTGACACAACGTTGCATTCGAATAAGCACGTCTTTTTATATATCTACTATATTCATGCCTCACCTGTGACAGGAAAAAACATGCGTTTTTTTAAAAACCGCCATCTGTTGGATGAAAGAGCAACACACGCTGTAATCTTTGAAAGTTCTTCACCAATTGCTTTGAAATTTTGACATAACGTTGCGTTCGAATAGGAGCGTGGTTTTATATACCTACTATATAGATGTCACCCTTGAGACAGGTAAAAACATGCGTCTTTGAAAAACAGCGCCATCTGTTGCACATAATAGCAACATCCACGCTATACTGAATATGTCACGAATTCCACTTCAATGTTTCTGATTGCATTGATAAATTTTATTTGCATAGACTTCGATTTATTACATTTTTTCTTGAATTATTTTGTGTGATATTGATATGGAACTGAGCTGTGTTGTTTACCATACCGTTCATTTCGTATATATAAGTATAGATACCAAACCTGTAACAGGTAAAACTATGCTTTTCTTGAAAAACAGCGCCATCTGTTGCATGTAAGAGCAACACACATACTATACTAAATATCTTTAATTCCTTTTCAATGTTTCTGATTGCATTGATAAATTGAATTTTCATAGATTTTGATTTATTTGCATCTTGATTTAATTATTTTGTATGGATTGAATTGGAATTGAGCTGTGTTGTTTACCATACAGTTCACTTCTTGAGTATAGTTTATTTTTATATTTTTTCATATTTTCATTTCATTTCTTAACTGTTTTTCTTATATTTCAGTGATGGGAACATCAGATCACTTGATGTTCCCAATTCTCAGATGGGAACATCAGACCATTTGGGAAGGCATCGGACGAGGGAGTGGGAAATGGTGGAGATGATGTGGGGACGGAAGTGAGAGATGGAGGGTAGGACGAGGGGGTAATGGTGGAGAAGGGGGATTTTTGGATGGTGGGGACGAGGGGACGGGGGAAAAGGAAAATGGTGAGGAGGACAAAGGGACTGGGGTGTGGGGCATGATGGGAAGGAAGAGGGGATTGTGGAGTGGCTAACAACCTAAAATTAACTATACTCACAAAATGAACGGTATAGTAAACAACACAGCTCAATTCCAACACAATTCAAACAAAATAAATAAATCAAAATGAAAATAAATCAAAACATATGAAAATTCAATTTATCACTGCAATCAGAAACATTGAAATGGAATTGAAATATCTTTAGTATAGCATGTGTGTTGCTCTTACTTGCAACAGATGGTGCTGCTTTTCAAGAAAAACATATTTTTACCTGTTACAGGTGTGGCATCTATACTTATACTTACAAAATGAACGGTATGGTAAACAACACAGCTGAATTCCAACACAATGTCACATAAAATAATAAAAAAAAATCGATATCTATAAAAATAAAATTTATCAATGCAATTGGAAACATTGAAATGGAATTGTAACATATTTAATATTGCGAATGTTGCTCCTACATGCAACAGATGGCGCTGTTCAAAAAAACATGTTTTTACCTGTCACAGGTGAGGCATCTATATAGTAGGTGTATAAAAACACACGTGTGTTCGAATGGATCGTTGTGTCAAAATTTAAAAGCAATCGGTGAAGAACTTTTGGAGATTACAGCGTGTGTTTCTCTTACAAACAACAGATGGTGCTGTTTTCAAGAAAAGTATGTTTTTTCTTGTTAAATGTGAGACATGTATATAGTAGGTATATAAAAACATTCGCCTATTTGAATGAAACGTTATGTCAAAATTTCAAAGTAGTCGGTAAAGAGGTTTCGAAGATTTTCCCTCACATGAAAAACACAGTTTTTCCAAAAAAGCATGTGCTTTCCCGTTACAGACGTGACATCTATATAGCATGTATATAAAAACGTGCTCGGATCCGAATGGAACGTTGTGTGAAAATTACAAAGAATTTCAGTTAAAGAACGGACATCTCCATTTATATATATATATATATATATATATATATATATATATATATATATATATATATATATATATATATATATATATATATATATATATATATATATATATATATATATATATATATTCAGTCATATATATATATATATATATATATATGACTGAAAACTCACACCCCAGAAGTGACTCGAATCCATACTCCCTGGAGCAATGCAACTGGTAACTACAGGGCGCCTTAATCCGCTTGACCATCACGGCCGGACAAAAGGAAGTGATAGCCGAAACTATTTGAACCACTTCCCCGCCGGCAACTCGGATGGTAATCTTGGGCATAGCATTTTATCAAATCACCTCATTCTTTGGGGCACACGTGAGGAACACAAATGCGAACAAGCCTGAATGGTCCCCAGGACTATATGCGACTGAAAACTCACATCCCAGAAGTGACTCGAACCCATAATAACTTCCTTATTTGTCCGGTCGTGATGGTCAAGCGGATTAAGGCGTCCTGTAATTACCAGCTGCGTTGCTCCTGGGAGTATGGGTTCGAGTCACTTCTGGGGTGTGAGTTTTCAGTTGCATATAGTCCTGGGGACCATTCAGGCTTGTTCTCATATATATATATATATATATATATATATATATATATATATATATATATATATATATATATATATATATATATATATATATATATATATATATATGTTGTACCTTGTAGCCAGAACGTCGTACTCGGCCTACTATGCAAGGTCCAATTTGCCTATTAAGCCAAGTTTTCCTGAATATGTATCCTTTTCAATATTTTTTCTTATGAAATGATAAAGGTATTCATTTCATTATGTATGAGTTAATTTTTTTTAAAATTTGAGTTAAAACTAACGAAGATATATGATCGAACGAAACCAACCCTACCTAACCTAACCTAACCTATCTTAACCTAACTTAAACTAACACAATTAAGTAAATAATTTATGTTCTTAATATAATATAATAATAATAATTCAAATAAACTAATTGGAAACCATTTATTGAATATAAAGAAAATCACTCGGCTTAATAAGCAAATCGGGCCTTGCATAATAGGCCATGAAGTGAATTCTGGCTACTTGGTACGACATATATATATATATATATATATATATATATATATATATATATATATATATATATATATATATATATATATATATATATATATATACATGTCGTACCTAGTAGCGAGAACGCACTTCTCGGCCAACTATGCAAGGCCCGATTTGCCTAATAAGCCAAGTTTTCCTGAATCAATATATTTTCTCTATTTTTTTCTTATGAAATGATAAAGCTACCCATTTCATAATGTATGTGGTCAATTTTTTTTTATTGGAGTTAAAATTAACGTAGATATATGACCGAACCTAACCAACCCTACCTAACCTAAGCTAACCTATCTTTATAGGTTAGGTTAGGTAGCCGAAAAAGTTAGGTTAGGTTAGGTTAGGTAGGTTAGGTAGTCGAAAAACAATTAATTCATGAAAACTTGGCTTATTAGGCAAATCGGGCCTTGCATAGTAGGCAGGGAAGTGCTTTCTGGCTACTAGGTACGACATATATATATATATATATATATATATATATATATATATATATATATATATATATATATATATATATATGTCGTACCTAGTAGCCAGAACGCACTTCTCAGCCTACTATGCAAGGCCCGATTTGCCTAATAAGCCAAGTTTTCCTTAATTAATATATTTTCTATAATTGTTTTCTTATCAAAGGATAAAGCAACCCATTTCATTACGTATGAGGTCAATTTTTTTTTATTGGAGTTAAAATTAATGTAGATATAGGACCGAACCTAACCAACCCTACCTAACCTAACCTAACCTATCTTTATAGGTTAGGTTAGGTTAGGTAGCCAAAAAAGTTAGGTTAGGTTAGGTTAGGTAGGTTAGGTAGTCGAAAAACAATTAATTCATGAAAACTTGGCTTATTAGACAAATCGGGCCTTGCATAGTAGGCTGAGAAGTGCGTTCTGGCTACTAGGTACGACATATATATATATATATATATATATATATATATATATATATATATATGTGTGTGTGTGTGTGTGTGTGTGTGTGTGTGTGTGTGTGTGTGTGTGTGTGTGTGTGTATGTGTGTGTGTGTGTGTACTCACCTAGTTGTACTCACCTAGTTGTGTTTGCGGGGGTTGAGCTCTGGCTCTTTGGTCCCGCCTCTCAACCGTCAATCAACAGGTGTACAGATTCCTGAGCCTATCGGGCTCTGTCATATCTACACTTGAAATTGTGTATGGAGTCAGCCTCCACCACATCACCCCCTAATGCATTCCATTTGTCAACCACTCTGACACTAAAAAAGTTCCTTCTAATATCTCTGTGGCTCATTTGGGCACTCAGTTTCCACCTGTGTCCCCTTGTGCGTGTTCCCCTTGTGTTAAATAGACTGCCTTTATCTACCCTATCAATCCCCTTCAGAATCTTGAATGTGGTGATCATGTCCCCCCTAACTCTTCTGTCTTCCAGCGAAGTGAGGTTTAATTCCCGTTGTCTCTCCTCGTAGCTCATACCTCTCAGCTCGGGTACTAGTCTGGTGGCAAACCTTTGAACCTTTTCCAGTTTAGTCTTATCCTTGACTAGATATGGACTCCATGCTGGGGCTGCATACTCCAGGATTGGCCTGACATATGTGGTATACAAAGTTCTGAATGATTCTTTACACAGGTTTCTGAATGCCGTTCGTATGTTGACCAGCCTGGCATATGCCGCTGATGTTATCCGCTTGATATGTGCTGCAGGAGACAGGTCTGGCGTGATATCAACCCCCAAGTCTTTTTCCTTCTCTGACTTCTGAAGAATTTCCTCTCCCAGATGATACCTTGTATCTGGCCTCCTGCTCCCTACACCTATCTTCATTACATTACATTTGGTTGGGTTAAACTCTAAAAACCATTTGTTCGACCATTCCTTCAGCTTGTCTAGGTCTTCTTGAAGCCTCAAACAGTCCTCTTCTGTTTTAATCCTTCTCATAATTTTAGCATCGTCCGCAAACATTGAGAGAAATGAATCGATACCCTCCGGGAGATCATTTACATATATCAGAAACAAGATAGGACCGAGTACAGAGCCCTGTGGGACTCCACTGGTGACTTCACGCCAATCGGAGGTCTCACCCCTCACCGTAACTCTCTGCTTCCTATTGCTTAGATACTCCCTTATCCACTGGAGCACCTTACCAGCTACACCTGCCTGTCTCTCCAGCTTATGTCCCAGCCTCTTATGCGGTACTGTGTCAAAGGCTTTTCGACAATCCAAGAAAATGCAGTCCGCCCAGCCCTCTCTTTCTTGCTTAATCTGTGTCACCTGATCGTAGAATTCTATCAAGCCTGTAAGGCAAGATTTACCCTCCCTGAATCCATGTTGGCGATTTGTCACGAAGTCCCTTCTCTCCAGATGTGTTACCAGGTTTTTTCTCACGATCTTCTCCATCACCTTGCATGGTATACAAGTCAAGGACACTGGCCTGTAGTTCAGTGCCTCTTGTCTGTCGCCCTTTTTGTATATTGGGACCACATTCGCTGTCTTCCATATTTCTGGTAGGTCTCCCGTCTCTAGTGACTTACTATACACTATGGAGAGTGGCAAGCAGAGTGCCTCTGCACACTCTTTTAGTACCCATGGTGAGATCCCATCTGGACCAACAGCCTTTCTAACATCCAGATCCAGCAAATGTCTCTTGACCTCCTCTCTCGTAATTTCGAACTCCTCCAAGGCCGCCTGGTTTACCTCCCTTTCTCCTAGCACAGTGACCTCACCCTGTTCCATTGTGAAGACCTCCTGGAACCTCTTGTTGAGTTCCTCACACACCTCTCTGTCATTCTCTGTATACCTGTCCTCGCCTGTTCTAAGTTTCAATGCCTGTTCTTTCACTGTTGTTTTCCTTCTGATGTGACTGTGGAGTAGCTTTGGTTCGGTCTTGGCTTTGTTTGCTATATCATTTTCAAAATTTTTCTCTGCTTCTCTTCTCACCCTGACGTACTCATTCCTGGTTCTCTGGTATCTCTCTCTGCTTTCTGGTGTTCTGTTATTCCGGAAGTTCCTCCACGCCTTTTTGTTCAGTTTCTTCGCTTCCATACATGCCCTATTATACCATGGATTCTTCTGTTGCTTCTCGGATTTTTCCCTTTGGGCCGGGATGAACCTGTTTACTGCCTCCTGACACTTTTGGGTGACATAGTCCATCATACCCTGTACAGACTTGTCTCTGAGGTCTGTGTCCCAAGGTATTTCACTTAGGAAACTTCTCATCTGTTCATAATTCCCCTTTCGGTATGCCAGCCTTTTGATTCCTAGTTCTTTTTGGGGGGGAGATAAGTCCTAGCTCTACCAGGTACTCAAAGTTCAATACACTGTGGTCACTCATTCCCAAGGGCGCTTCCATCTTAACTTCCCTTATATCCCATTCATTTAGGGTAAATATCAAATCAAGCATTGCTGGTTCATCTTCTCCTCTCATTCTTGTTGGTTCTTTGGTGTGCTGGCTTAGAAAGTTTCTTGTTGCCACGTCCAGCAGCTTAGCTCTCCATGTTTCTGGTCCTCCATGCGGGTCTCTGTTCTTCCAATCTATCTTCCCATGGTTGAAGTCTCCCATAATTAGTAGTCCATATCCATTCCTGCTAGCAACAGAAGCTGCTCTTTCTATTATGTTAATGGTGGCCATGTTGTTTCTATCATATTCCTGTCTAGGTCTTCTGTCATTTGGTGGTGGATTATATATGACTGCGACTATAATCTTTTTCCCTCCATTTGTTACAGTACCTGCAATGTAGTCACTGAAACCTTCACAGCCCTGAATATCCATCTCCTCAAAATCCCAACCTTTTCTTACCAGCAGAGCTACACCACCCCCACCTCTTCCTTCCCTCTCTTTCCTCATAACATAATAGTCCTGTGGGAACACTGCATTTGTTATCGTTTTCGTGATCTTTGTTTCTGTGAGGGCTATTATGTCTGGGTTTTCCTCTAGTATCAGTTCTCCAAGCTCATTTGCTTTATTTGTAATTCCATCTATGTTAGTGTACATCGCTTTGAGGCTCACTTTCTTCTGTCCCTTCTCAAATCGCCTCCTTGGTGAGTGTTCTGCTGGTGGGGGAGGCTGTTCCATGGGTGTGAGGACCTGTGAGGTGGATAACAGGGTCTCAGAGGATACTGGGATGAGGGGCGGGGGATCCAGTGAAGGGGGAGGGACAGGGAGGGTATGGGGTGAAAGGGAAGGGAGGACGGGAAGGAAAGGGGGGGAGGGAGGACTCGGGAGGAGGGGAGGGGTAGAAGGGTGGGGATTGGGTGTGGGGGGAGGGAGATTTGGCTGAACATTTGAGTGGGGGCAGGGAGGGTTTGGGGTAGGGGGGTTTTCTATGCAGAGGAGGGAGGCGGGGTTGTCCTCCCTTCTGGTGTTACTGGGTAGCTGGTTGTGGCTTCCCCCCTCGCCTCTGGGGGTGTTGTGCTGGGAGCTGTGACTTCCTGGTTTTCCCCTCTCGCCCTGCGCCTCTTCCTTGCTTCTGCCGCCACGGCTCTCTCCTCCCTTGTCATGTCTCTCTGGAGGAATACATTTTTTAATTTTCCCCCGTTTTTCAGGGAGCTCTTCCTTGATAGGATCTTCTCCTTTGTGTTCTCGTTTGCAAACATTATCTTTATCATTCGGTCTCGGTCTTTGTTGTACCAGCCTAGCCTGAAAACCTTCTCAATGCTATGCTCAGCCCCTTCCATGTCTAGTGCCTTTAGTACTTCATTCACTGCAGCTTTGTCCTTGTCATTCCACTCTGTCCTATTAGATCCTTCCTGCTCCTTAATACCCACAGCAACCACTGATCTGTTCCTTTCCAGCAGTTGGCTAGTGGAGCGTGCCGCCTCCTGCGAGGTGGCTGCTTTCATGGCCACCTCCATCATTGCAGTCATTACTTCAGAGTTATTTTTTTTTAGTATTTCCGCAAATGTTGCTTTTATTGTGGCATTCTCATCCAGAAAACTATTACCACCTTCTCCCTGGGTGGTTTTCTGATTCTCAGCCTCGATACCATTCTCTTTGAGGGCTCTAATCTCCTTTGCTGCTGTCAGCTCTCTTTTCAGGTTGCTTATTTCGTTCTTCATTTCCTGCATCATTTCTTGCATCTCACTCTTGATGTCCTCCAGAAACTGGGCGAACATTTCCTTCATCTCGTCACCTTGGCTCTTTCCTGTTCCCCTGGGACCTCTGGCTGCCATGTTTGACCCTGTTGGGATGGGGGAGGGAGAGAGAGAGAGAGAGAGGAAGAGAGAGAGAAAGAGAGAGAGAGAAAGGGAGTGACAAAGGGAGAGATAAATGGGTGGGTGGAGGGGGGGTCCGACCCTTCCACTGAAGTGAGAAGAAAGTAGAAGGGGAGGGGGGGGGAGGAGATGGAGAAAGAGGCGGGAGGGAGAGAGAGGAGAGGGAGAGAGTGGGTGAGGGAGAGAGCGGGTGAGGGAGAGAGCGGGTGAGGGAGAGAGCGGGTGAGGGAGAGAGGGGGGGAGGTGTGTGTGTGTGTGGGCAGAGAGGGAGGGGGAAGGAAAGCGAGGGAGGGAGAGGGGGAGGGAAAAGGGGAAGGAAAGAGTGGGAGGGAGAGGGGGAGGGAGGGGGAGAGAGAGAGAGAGAGAGAGAGAGAGAGAGAGAGAGAGAGAGAGAGAGAGAGAGAGAGAGAGAGAGAGAGAGAGAGAGAGAGAGAGAGAGAGAGAGAGAGAGAGAGAGAGAGAGAGAGAGAGAGAGAGAGAGAGAGAGAGAGAGAGAGAGAGAGAGAGAGCAGGAGAGAGAGATCAGGAGAGAGAGAGCAGGAGAGAGATAGTGGGAGTGGGAGAGAGGGAGAGTGGGGAGGGGAAGAGTGTGTATAGGCGATGCGGGGGGCTGGGGGTGGGGGGGGGCGGAGATGGCGACTAAGTCAGGTCAGGTCAGATGGTGGGGTCAAGAGGGGGGGGGGGATAGTAAGATCCTATCCCAGGTGTTAATGCCTTTTCCCCTGACTGAACAATTGTGTGTGTGTGTGTGTGTGTGCACGTGTGTGTGTGTGTCTGTTTTAGCGTGTGCACACTTGTGTGCGTGTATACGTACGTGGGCGGGCGTGCTTGTATGTGTCAAGATATCCCTTATGCGTTACCTCTGCCTAAATGAGCCACTCTGAGATTTTTAAATATATATGATATCCTGAACGAGAATTTTATAATCTTTTACCTCAATCTGTACACCTGATTAATTGACCAGAGAGGGGGTACATACTAGTCTGCCTCCCGCTCACACAACCAGATGAGTAAGCGATGTTTTGATGACGATGGTTATCCTTCGTTGTCTCCCACTAGGTGATTCACTAAGTGCTGGTAGATTGATGAGGTCGGTTCTTCTCTGTCTACACAAAGCTCTGGAGTCAGTCACTGTATCGTTATGTGACAGTTCACTAATTCACTGTACCACTGATCACAGTCACCACTCACAGCACAATCAGGTAGTTCCACGGCGGGTCGTCCCACCCGGTCAGGTCACACACTTACATGCACGGTGATGCCCTAGCTCCACTATCGGTTTCTTCGCCATATCTTCGCACTATCGCTAGCGATATGACTATGTTATGTTGCACCCTGCAAGCTACACACTGCGAGAGGCCAAATACTATGATCTAGCCTCTATACTCCTTCAATGTCCCGAGAAATTGACGAATTTCCGCGGACCTCACTAATCGCGTGTGTCTCCTACCGTCTCCCGCGGTGTGTGTGTGTGTGTGTGTGTGTGTGTGTGTGTGTGTGTGTGTGTGGGTGTGTGTGTGTGTGTGTGTGTGTGTGTGTGTGTGTGTGTGTGTGTGTGTGTGTGTGTGTGTGTTTGTGTGTGTGTGTGTGTGTGTGTTTGTGTGTGTGTGTGTGTGTGTGTGTGTGTGTGTGTGTGTGTGTGTGTGTGTGTGTGTGTGTGTGTGTGTGTGTGTGTGTGTGTGTGTGTGTGTGTGTGTGTGTGTGTGTGTACTCACCTAGTTGTACTCACCTAGTTGTGTTTGCGGGGGTTGAGCTCTGGCTCTTTGGTCCCGCCTCTCAACCATCAATCAACAGGTGTACAGATTCCTGAGCCTATCGGGCTCTGTCATATCTACACTTGAAACTGTGTATGGAGTGAGCCTCCACCACATCACCCCCTAATGCATTCCATTTGTCAACCACTCTGACACTAAAAAAGTTCTTTCTAATATCTCTGTGGCTCATTTGGGCACTCAGTTTCCACCTGTGTCCCCTTGTGCGTGTTCCCCTTGTGTTAAATAGACTGTCTTTATCTACCCTATCAATCCCCTTCAGAATCTTGAATGTGGTGATCATGTCCCCCCTAACTCTTCTGTCTTCCAGCGAAGTGAGGTTTAATTCCCGTAGTCTCTCCTCGTAGCTCATACCTCTCAGCTCGGGTACTAGTCTGGTGGCAAACCTTTGAACCTTTTTCAGTTTAGTCTTATCCTTGACTAGATATGGACTCCATGCTGGGGCTGCATACTCCAGGATTGGCCTGACATATGTGGTATACAAAGTTCTGAATGATTCTTTACACAAGTTTCTGAATGCCGTTCGTATGTTGGCCAGCCTGGCATATGCCGCTGATGTTATCCGCTTGATATGTGCTGCAGGAGACAGGTCTGGCGTGATATCAACCCCCAAGTCTTTTTCCTTCTCTGACTCCTGAAGAATTTCCTCTCCCAGATGATACCTTGTATCTGGCCTCCTGCTCCCTACACCTATCTTCATTACATTACATTTGGTTGGGTTAAACTCTAACAACCATTTGTTCGACCATTCCTTCAGCTTGTCTAGGTCTTCTTGAAGCCTCAAACAGTCCTCTTCTGTTTTAATCCTTCTCATAATTTTAGCATCGTCCGCAAACATTGAGAGAAATGAATCGATACCCTCTGGGAGATCATTTACATATATCAGAAACAAGATAGGACCGAGTACAGAGCCCTGTGGGACTCCACTGGTGACTTCACGCCAATCGGAGGTCTCACCCCTCACCGTAACTCTCTGCTTCCTATTGCTTAGATACTCCCTTATCCACTGGAGCACCTTACCAGCTACACCTGCCTGTCTCTCCAGCTTATGTACCAGCCTCTTATGCGGTACTGTGTCAAAGGCTTTCCGACAATCCAAGAAAATGCAGTCCGCCCAGCCCTCTCTTTCTTGCTTAATCTGTGTCACCTGATCGTAGAATTCTATCAAGCCTGTAAGGCAAGATTTACCCTCCCTGAATCCATGTTGGCGATTTGTCACGAAGTCCCTTCTCTCCAGATGTGTTACCAGGTTTTTTCTCACGATCTTCTCCATCACCTTGCATGGTATACAAGTCAAGGACACTGGCCTGTAGTTCAGTGCCTCTTGTCTGTCGCCCTTTTTGTATATTGGGACCACATTCGCCGTCTTCCATATTTCTGGTAGGTCTCCCGTCTCTAGTGATTTACTATACACTATGGAGAGTGGCAAGCAAAGTGCCTCTGCACACTCTTTCAGTACCCATGGTGAGATCCCATCTGGACCAACCGCCTTTCTAACATCCAGATCCAGCAGGTGTCTCTTGACCTCCTCTCTCGTAATTTCGAACTCCTCCAAGGCCGCCTGGTTTACCTCCCTTTCTCCTAGCACAGTGACCTCACCCTGTTCTATTGTGAAGACCTCCTGGAACCTCTTGTTGAGTTCCTCACACACCTCTCTGTCATTCTCTGTATACCTGTCCTCGCCTGTTCTAAGTTTCAATACCTGTTCTTTCACTGTTGTTTTCCTTCTGATGTGACTGTGGAGTAGCTTTGGTTCGGTCTTGGCTTTGTTTGCTATATCATTTTCAAAATTTTTCTCTGCTTCTCTTCTCACCCTGACGTACTCATTCCTGGTTCTCTGGTATCTCTCCCTGCTTTCTGGTGTTCTGTTATTCCGGAAGTTCCTCCACGCCTTTTTGTTCAGTTTCTTCGCTTCCATACATGCCCTATTATACCATGGATTCTTCTGTTGCTTCTCGGATTTTTCCCTTTGGGCCGGGATGAACCTGTTTACTGCCTCCTGACACTTGTGGGTAACATAGTCCATCATACCCTGTACAGACTTGTCTCTGAGGTCTGTGTCCCAAGGTATTTCACTCAGGAAACTTCTCATCTGTTCATAATTCCCCTTTCGGTATGCCAGCCTTTTGATTCCTAGTTCTTTTTGGGGGGAGATAAGTCCTAGCTCTACCAGGTACTCAAAGTTCAATACACTGTGGTCACTCATTCCCAAGGGCGCTTCCATCTTAACTTCCCTTATATCCCATTCATTTAGGGTAAATATCAAATCAAGCATTGCTGGTTCATCTTCTCCTCTCATTCTTGTTGGCTCTTTGGTATGCTGGCTTAGAAAGTTTCTTGTAGCCACGTCCAGCAGCTTAGCTCTCCATGTTTCTGGTCCTCCATGCGGGTCTCTGTTCTTCCAATCTATCTTCCCATGGTTGAAGTCTCCCATAATTAGTAGTCCAGATCCATTCCTGCTAGCAACAGAAGCTGCTCTTTCTATTATGTTAATGGTGGCCATGTTGTTTCTATCATATTCCTGTCTAGGTCTTCTGTCATTTGGTGGTGGATTATATATGACTGCGACTATAATTTTTTTCCCTCCATTTGTTACAGTACCTGCTATGTAGTCACTGAAACCTTCACAGCCCTGAATATCCATCTCCTCAAAATCCCAGCCTTTTCTTACCAGCAGAGCTACACCACCCCCACCTCTTCCTTCCCTCTCTTTCCGCATAACATAATAGTCCTGTGGAAACACTGCATTTGTTATTGTTTTTGTGATCTTTGTTTCTGTGAGGGCTATTATGTCTGGGTTTTCCTCTAGTACCAGTTCTCCAAGCTCATTTGCTTTATTTGTAATTCCATCTATGTTAGTGTACATCGCTTTGAGGCTCACTTTCTTCTGTCCCTTCCCAAATCGCCTCCTTGGTGAGTGTTCTGCTGGTGGGGGAGGCTGTTCCATGGGTGTGAGGACCTGTGAGGTGGGTAACAGGATCTCAGAGGATACTGGAATGAGGGGCGGGGGATCCAGTGAAGGGGGAGGGACAGGGAGGGTATGGGGTGAAAGGGGAGGGAGGACGGGAAGGAAAGGGGGGGAGGGAGGACTCGGGAGGAGGGGAGGGGTAGAAGGGTGGGGATTGGGTGTGGGGGGAGGGAGATTTGGCTGAACTTTTGAGTGGGGGCAGGGAGGGTTTGGGGTAGGGGGGTTTTCTATGCAGAGGAGGGAGGCGGGGTTGTCCTCCCTTCTGGTGTTACTGGGTAGCTACTGTGTGTGTGTGCGCGCGGGCGCTGTGACATTGCATAATACGTTGTGTATTTTTTTTCTCCTTTTCTGTTTAGGGTGTGATGGTGAAACTTGGACCAGTTGCAGCCCTTTCTATAACCATTTCATAAATAAATTTATAAGCAAATTGAACAACTTTTAATTTATAAAGATTATGCCCCCTTAATAAAGTAGTGTGCACACTATCTTTCTTGGGCGCATTTACAAAATCAACTGATAGATCCCAGTTATCCCATGGAGTAATTGGCTGATTAATCATTAGTTGAGTTGGGTACATATTTAATATTTTGATGGAGTTGGCTACCATGTAGAACCAATATACATAATCAGATTTTGTTCTTCTTCTATAGACCTCAGGTGAGTGCAGCATATTAGAAAGTTTAGCTTGAAACTTCATGTGTTGTCAAAATCTAATCAATGCCTTCACGCCGAAAACTGTGCTAATAGACAAAATTCTCTAACTTATGGTAGGTAATTTTAACACTGCTCTCATATTACCTATTCTCGTGGAATTTGGAGCCCCAAGGATGAGACGCATAGCTTCATTTTGCAAGGTTTCAAGAGATTTCAGCTGTTTGTCAGTATACAGTGTGAGATGTAGAGCATTTTAGAACATAAGAACAAAGGCAATTACAGAAGGCCTATTGGTCCATACGAGGCAGCTCCTATTTATAACCACCCAAAACCACTCATATACATGTCCAACCCATGCTTGAAACAATCGAGGGACCCCACCTCCACAATGTTACGTGGCAATTGGTTCCACAAATCAACAACCCTGTTACTGAACCAGTATTTACCCAAGTCTTTCCTAAATCTAAACTTATCCAATTTATACCCATTGTTTCGCGTTTTGTCTTGTGTTGATACTTTTAATACCCTATTAATATCCCCTTTGTTATGTCCATTCACCCACTTGTAAACCTCTATCATGTCACCCCTAACTCTTCGCCTTTCCAGTGAATGCAACTTAAGCTTTGTTAATCTTTCTTCATATGAAAGATTTCTAATTTGGGGAATTAACTTAGTCATCCTACTGTGGAGGGAACCACATTCAAAGTGCCCGCCAAGGAGACATTTTACAGTATAGGCAGGGCTGTGCCCTGATTGGTGGACGACGACGGCGCACGGCCTACCCGCGCGGCAGCCCGCGCAGGCCTAGTGGGCCAGATTTGAACTGCATGTGACCCAACGCGGACGACGCCATCCCGGCACGACTGGCACTTAGGATATGTGCCCATAGGACCCCTAAGAGGCATTGATTCCCTCTGTCCTACCCTTCCTGAGGAGCCTAGACTTGCTCCACCTACCCTACCAGCCCTTCCTCTCCCTACGACGACAGTTCCAGGTGAATTACTGTACTATTGTTGTAACACGTGGGTCACCTCTACATTGGCGCAGTGAGTAAACGTTCCCACGCGGTGATCAAGAGGACCTCGCCAAGATATCTGCATCATCGTTCTGCCGACTTCAGTCAAGACGTCTTAGATAGTGTTCAACGGTTCCAGTCTCGAATTACTGGCTTTGGTTGCACCATAGATGTTCTTCGGTTTGTTGTTCAATAGCGGTGCCCAAGATATTTCAACCCCTGTTTTTTTGTGCATATGTTTTATTCCACATCTCGTGCAATCCCCCAAGATTCTCCATAAGTTCCAGTTATCAGTGTTTTATACGGATTATTTCTCCGGATTTGTTGCATTTTATTGTCTTGTCCCCCAAGCACCGATTCCCGCGGCCCCCAAGTTCTTTGAAGAAGGGGAGACGAGTACCACCATTCACACGGAATACGGGCCACCGTTCATGAGCATACCCGACCTGTATTGTTTACGAATCCGCTTGCGGAGGATTTCAGGCTGTCGTTCCCGAGCGCATCCGTCTCCAGCGTGTTTACTACAGCGACGCTGGTTCCAGCTCTGCAGGGTGCTTGCTACAGGTCTGTTATTTTCTCATCTCTACTGTTAACTAGACGTAACCTGTTCTAGGCTTTCTACAGAAGTAACGGCTCAAGGGGAAGAGATACATTAAGTGAGCCAGTGAGTTTGTGTTCATACCAGATTTAAGGTGGATGGTGATCCGCCCTGCACACAGTTCCACACGTTCACCTGAAAAAAGTGTTTTTGAGAACCCTCAGCCCAGTGCTTATGAAAATCAAGCACATTGCTTGTCAAAGTTCCTCAAAGTGCCTGCCATATCAGATTTTCCAGCTTTGCAAGTGCAGTAAGTGCCCAGTTTTTGTCTTAGCCTCAAGGGATTTAGGTACCAATTAAGTGTGCAGTGTTTTATGTTGCTTGAAACCCACCTGGCCCCATCATTTACATTATTGACTGTGCAGTGCTTATTTTTCCTTGTGGAACATTTATCCCTATCTCTGAACATTGGAACCTTAAGTGTGGCCATTGGTGTCTGTGTTTTTTTGTTGTATACATGTGAGGTGCCTGGCCCCAGATCTAAGGCTTATTACCAGGTGTGGCACGATATATCGGAGCTTTAACTTTCGACACCAACACAATGGCTCTAATCAAGATAAACTCTGCTTCGGCTGCTGAGCTGCAGCTGCTACCGGGTGTAGGAGATAAATTGGCCGCTCGCATTATCAAGTTTCGGCATCGCCACGTGATCACGGAGGACAACATTTATAATATCAACCGCCTTCGGGCCAAACCCGAGTTGATGGCTGCTATATCGTTTGAGGTGGACCCGTCCCAACAGGGCCCCGGGCCCTCAGGTCAGGAGGCAGGAAGTCGTTCATCGTCCTCGTCCAGCGAAACGGGTACCCGCCGTTCCTCTAGGGGTGCCGCCAGCGGCAGACAACGTGGACGCAGACCTCAGTCACCAGCTTACTCCAGGGCTAGTGACCGGCAAGGTACTCGGCAGGGGAGCCCCTCCCACCATCGATCGGCTCGACAAGGAGACGGACAGCTCGACACTCGTCACACAGCTCTCGGACTTCCGATTCAGATGCCTCTCTATCCCGTAGCAGGCGGACAGGTTATCGCCAACAGAAAGAGACCTTCCGCACACCACCTCGGGCGTTGGACTATGACGGGAAGTCAGATTGGGCCACCTTCTACCGCCGTTTCACGTCTTATGCCTCGGAAAAGGACTGGAGCGGACCTACGTTATTGACACAGTTAGGGTGGTGCCTCAAGGGTAAGGCAAGTGAATTTTACAATTACTTACTGGACAGAGAACCGTCGATCGATTATAATCGCATGATGCATAAGATGATCAAGCGATTTGGCGATAGGGAAGTTCTGGATGTAGCCATGATGAAGTTTAACCAGGCTCAGCAGGAACCAGAAGAGGATATCGCTGATTGGGCAGATAGGGCCCATCACTTGGCTCATCGGGCCTACAAACATGTGCCACGATGGGAAGTGGAACAAATCGCAGTAATGAGATTTGGCCAGGGATTACAGGATAAGAGTCTGGCAGGATACATTTCCAATGCGAGGAACTCCTCCATGGAGGAGGCTATTGATCGGGCCCAAACCTTCCAGCACAATGCCATAACGATCCACGGTTCCTCAGGTTCCAAAGGATACGACTCCCATCACCGAGTGCCCCAAGGTCCAGCAGTGCGAGTGAATGCAGTGGGAAGGTACTCCCAGTATGAGCGGCCACCCAGGAGTAATGACGCTTCTCGGCGCTCGACACTCGCCCTTCCCAGCTCCCCAGGCACGTCACCGGCTACCAGCTCTTCAGGTTTTGGAATCAACACTTGCCGACCGTCGAGTGCGGGCCCGCATCCTTTATCTTCCAGGGGCGTGGAGGCGAAGTTGGACACCTTGGTAGCAGGTATCTCAGAGACCAACGAGAGATTGGACCAGGTGTGTGAGAGTTTGAGGCACCTTACAGTTGCTCTTATGTCACTACAGCATCGCCGTAGCCCATCCCCTAGGCGACCTGTTCAGTGCTACAGGTGTGGAAAAGAGGGTCATTTTGCTCGGGACTGTGAGGAATCCGAAAGGGATGAGGAAGCAGTCCGCCAGCACGGGGACACCTCGGGCAACAGGCCACATGTTTCATTCAAGGACCAGAATTCGTCTTTAAACGCTGCCGGGTAGGCTCATTCGGTCTAAATCCGACCCAGTGCATAACAGGCCAAGGAGGGGCATCGGAGCAAGATGCTGACCAGATATTGTCTAGAGGTGTGGAAGACATCTCGGCTCACACTGACAGGGGGGACATGGACATTAGCACATCAGACACATACAACCAGCAGAGTTTGGTTATGCTAAGTGAGAACTCGTCAAGTGAGGCTCCTTCAGGAATCCAATGCAGGACAAAAGTGGCAATTCGGGACCATGCCACTACTGAACAAACAGGTCTGGATCAGGAAGCAAAGCAAAATTCTCACAGGAAGTGGGGCCCGTTAAGACACAATGTGGAAAGGAGGGCTCAGAAGAAAATAAAGAATGAACTAGCATTTGGTCAGTTCTTGGAAGGCATAGATCCAATTGCTTTCCCTTGGGATCCTGGGGGTGAGATGTGGGAAGAGAGTTGCTCTGTCAAAGGACTCACATTCAAGGAGCAGCGCTTCAGTGCGAGGAATATTTTTAGGACAGAGTAAATTCCTAAGAGTGAAGCTGAAAAGAAAAAAAAAAGAAAAAAGGAAAGGGAATAGTGTAGTGTATGCAATGTTGAAACAGTTCGTGTATAGTGCAAAGATAATACGGGTAATAATCGTAATGTTCGTGTACAGTGCAAAGATAATACGGGTAATAATTGTAATAGGACCCATTCATGAAACCAGACTTTTTTACAAAAAAGACATGTTGTATATAGTGAAACGTTTTCCCTCCAACATACCCATTGTTCTATAGGGACGGGAGGAGTGTAGAGGGAACCACATTCAAAGTGCCCGCCAAGGAGACATTTTACAGTATAGGCAGGGCTGTGCCCTGATTGGTGGATGACGACGGCGCACGGCCTACCCGCGCGGCAGCCCGCGCAGGCCGAGTGGGCCAGATTTGAACTGCATGTGATCCAACGCGGACGACGCCTGCCCGGCACCACTGGCACTTAGGATATGTGCCCATAGGACCCCTAAGAGGCATTGATTCCCTCTGTCCTACCCTTCCTGAGGAGCCTAGACTTGCTCCACCTACCCTACCTGCCCTTCCTCTCCCTACGACGACAGTTCCAGGTGAATTACTGTACTATTGTTGTAACACGTGGGTCACCTCTACACTACGCTGGACACGTTCAAGTGAATTTATATCCATTCTATACTATGGCGACCAAAACTGAACTGCATAATCTAAATGGGGCCTAACTAGAGCAAGATATAGCTTGAGAACCACACTAGGTGTCTTGTTACTAACGCTGCGGTTAATAAATCCGAGTGTCCTATTTGCCTTATTACGAACATTCATGCATTGATCCTTTTGTTTTAAATTCTTACTAATAATAACTCCCAGATCCCTTTTGCAATCCGACTTCGCAATCTCAACATCTAGCTCTATCATCATTACCTAACCTCAGAACTTTACATTTATCAGCATTAAACTGCATCTGCCAATCCTTTGACCATTTCAAAACCCTATCTAGATCAACTTGAAGTGATTGTGAGTCCTCCTCCGAATTAATTTCCCTACCGATTTTCGTATCATCGGCAAATTTGCAAATGTTGCTACTCAAACCTGAATCTAAATCATTTATATATATTATAAACAACAGAGGTCCCAGGACAGAGCCTTGAGGCACTCCACTTACAACATTTTCCCACTCTGACTTGACTCCATTTATACTAACTCTCTGTTTCCTTTGGTATAGCCATGCCTTAATCCAGCTTAATATAGCACCCCCAATACCATGAGCCTCTATCTTTTTAATCAGTCTTTCATGTGGCACTGTATCAAAAGCTTTGCTAAAGTCAAGGTACACAACATCACAATCCTTACCACTATCAACTGCCTCAACTATGCTAGAATAAAAAGATAACAAATTTGTTAAACATGAACGGCCATTTATAAAACCATGTTGCGACTCAATTATTAATTTGTTTTTCAAGATGAAGACGAATTTTATTTGCTATTATAGATTCGAGTAACTTTCCCATAATAGATGTTAGGCTAATTGGTCGATAGTTAGACGCAAGTGATCTATCTCCTTTCTTAAAAACTGGTATCACATTAGCAACTTTCCAAAACTCTGGCACTCTGCCTGACTCTATTGATTTATTTAATATGGTTGACAGTGGGTCACAAAGCTCCTCTTTGCATTCTTTAAGCACCCTGGCAAACACTTCATCCGGCCCTGGGGATTTGTTTGGTTTGAGTTTTACTATTTGTTTAAGAACATCCTCCCTGGTAACTGCTATCCTCGTCAACCTGTCCTCGTACCCACCCACATAGACTTGTTCGGCTGAAGGCATATTGTTAAGTTCCTCTTTAGTAAATACAGATACAAAATATTTATTAAAAATACTACTCATCTCTTCATCAATATCTGTTATTTAACCTGTCTCAGTTTTTAATGGACCTATCCTTTCCCTAGTCTTAGTACGATATAAGTGAAAAAACCCTTTAGGATTTGTCTTTGCTTGCCCTGCTATGCGAACTTCATAGTTTCTTTTTGCTTTCCTTATCTCTTTTTTAACATTTCTAACCAGTTGTACGAATTCCTGTTCTAAAGTGACCTCCCCATTTTTAATCCTTTTGTACCAAGCTCTCTTTTTACCTATAAGGTTCTTCAAATTCTTTGTTATCCACTTTGGGTCATTGGTATTCGATCTATTCAATTTGTATGGTATACTATGTTCCTGTGCTTTGTTTGGAATATTCTTTAATAAGTTATATATTGAATCCACATCGAAATCCCCATTTAAATCACCTATCGCTGGGTTCATGTCTCGCTCTAAAACCGGCCCACACCCCATACCCAAGACTTTCCAATCAATTTGACCCAAAAAATTTCTTAGGCTATTAAAATCAGCTTTTCGAAAATCTGGCACTTTAACAGAATTTTCTCCTACTGGTCTATTCCATTCTATGCTAAATCTGATTTCTTTGTGATCACTGTTCCCTAGCTCACTCCCTATTTCAATGTCATTAATTTGTGTTTCCCTGTTAGTTAACACTAAATCTAAAATATTATTTTCCCGTGTTGGTTCCTTAATGTGTTGCGTAAGAAAGCAATTGTCAATTAATTCTAGAAAATCTTCTGCTTCACTATTCCCTCTTTTGTTCAACCAGTTTACTCTGCTAAAATTAAAGTCACCCATGACATAAATACTGTTAGATCTAGATGCTCTAGATATTTCATCCCATAGGTTCTTTGCTTCCATTCTGTCTAAATTTGGTGGCCTATATATAACTCCTATTATAATATTATTAGCTTTTTCGTTTAATTCTATCCAAATAGTTTCTGTGTGTGGCTCAGTTTTGATTCCCTCTTTGAGACTACATTTCAAATTGTCCCTAACATATATGGCTACTCCACCTCCTCGTCTAATATATCTATCTGTGTGAAATAGTTTAAATCCATTTATTTGATATTCAGCTAATAGTTCTCTATTTTCTACATTCATCCACGTTTCGGTAAGTGCAATAATATCTATTTTTTCTGTGCAGACAAGAGCATTTAATTCGTTAATTTTATTTCTTAGACTTCTACTGTTAGTGTAATATATCCTAAGTGAATTGTTATTTTGAGGCCCTTCTCTTTCCCTGATCATTTTACCAATTCCTTTCTCCCACAAACACATACTTTTATTATCTCCTTCCTCCAAATCAATTCCCATACCTCTATCTACTAACAGTTTAAACCCAAACAAACACCTCTAACCACTTCTTCCAACGAGTTCGCAACAGCAACAACCCCAGCTCTCGATAGATGCACCCCATCACGAGCATACATTTCATTTCTTCCATAGAAATGTTCCCAGTTGTCTATGAAAGATATTGCATTTGATTGGCAATATCTTTCCAGCCGGCAATTGACACCAAGTGCTCTCGACATCCATTCATTTCCCACTCCCTTTCTTGGAAGAATGCCACATATGATCGGGATTCTTGCTCCTAACTAATTCAATGGCTGTCCTGAATCTCTGTATGATCAATTGGTTCCACAAATCAACAATCCTGTTACTGAACCAGTATTTACCTGAGCCTGACTCTATTGATTTATTAAATATGGTTGTCAGTGGGTCACAAAGCTCCTCTTTGCATTCTTTAAGCACCCTGGCAAACGCTTCATCCGACCCTGGGGATTTGTTTGGTTTGAGTTTTACTATTTGTTTAAGAACATCCTCCCTGGTAACTGTTAAACTCGTCAACCTGTCCTCGTCCCCACCCACATAGACTTGTTCGGCTGAAGGCATATTGTTAAGTTCCTCTTTAGTAAATACAGATACAAAATATTTATTAAAAATACTACTCATCTCTTCATCACTATCTGTTATTTGACCTGTCTCAGTTTTTAATGGACCTATCCTTTCCCTAGTCTTAGTACGATATAACTGAAAAAACCCTTTAGGATTTGTCTTTGCTTGCCCTGCTATGCGAACTTCATAGTTTCTTTTTGCTTTCCTTATCTCTTTTTTAACATTTCTAACCAGTTGTACGAACTCCTGTTCTAAAGTGACCTCCCCATTTTTAATCCTATTGTACCAAGCTCTCTTTTTACCTATAAGGTTCTTCAAATTCTTTGTTATCCACTTTGGGTCATTGGTATTCGATCTATTCAATTTGTATGGTATACTACGTTCCTGTGCTTTGTTTAGAATATTCTTAAATAAGTTATATATTGAATCCACGTCGAAATCCCCATTTACGTCACCTATCACTGGGTTCATGTCTCGCTCCAAGACCGGCCCCCACCCCATACCCAAGACTTTCCAATCAATTTGACCCAAAAAAATTCTAAGGCTATTAAAATCAGCTTTTCGAAAATCTGTCACTTTAACAATATTTTCTCCTACAGGTCTATTCCTTTCTATGCTAAATCTGATTTCTTTGTGATCACTGTTCCCTAGCTCACTCCCTATTTCGATTTCATTAATTTGTGTTTCCCTGTTAGTTAACACTAAATCTAAAATATTATTTTCCCGTGTTGGTTCCTTAATGTGTTGCGTAAGAAAGCAATCGTCAATTAATTCTAGAAAATCTTCTGCTTCACTATTCCCTGTTTTGTTCAACCAGTTTATTCCACTAAAATTAGTCACCCATGACATAAATACTGTTAGATCTAGATGCTCTAGATATTTCATCCCATAGATGCTTTGCTTCCATTCTGTCTAAATTTGGTGGCCTATATATAACTCCTATTATAATATTATTTGCTTTTTCGTATAATTCTATCCAAATAGTTTCTGTGTGTGGCTCAGTTTTGATTCCCTCTTTGAGACTACATTTCAAATTGTCCCTAACATATATGGCTACTCCCCCTCTTCGTCTAATATATCTATCTGTGTGAAATAGTTTAAATCCATTTATTTGATATTCAGCTAATAGTTCTCTATTTTCTACATTCATCCACGTTTCGGTAAGTGCAATAATATCTATTTTTTTCCGTGCAGACAAGAGCATTTAATTCATTAATTTTATTTCTTAGACTTCTACTGTTAGTGTAATATATCCTAAGTGAATTGTTATTTTGAGGCCCTTCTCTTTCCCTGATTATTTTGCCAATTTCTTTCTCCCACAAACACATACTTTTATTATCTCCTTCCTCCAAATCAATTCCCATACCTCTATCTACTAACAGTTTAAACCCAAACAAACACCTCTAACCACTTCTTCCAACGAGTTCGCAACAGCAACAACCCCAGCTCTCGATAGATGCACCCCATCACGAGCATACATTCCATTTCTTCCATAGAAGTGTTCCCAGTTGTCTATGAAAGATATTGCATTTGATTTGCAATATCTTTCCAGCCGGCAATTGACACCAAGTGCCCTCGATATCCATTCATTTCCCACTCCATTTCTTGGAAGAATGCCACATATGATCGGGATTCCTCCCTTGCTCCTAACTAATTCTATGGCTGTTTTATACCTCTGAATCAGTTCCTCACTCCTAACTCGACCAACATCATTTCCTCCCACGCTAATGCAAATAATGGGAATGTTCCCATTTCCAGCCATAATATCATTCATGTTGTTTATAATATCACCAATGCCAGCTCCGGGATAGGAAACCCTTAACCTGTTCCCCCTATCTCTAGCACAAAACGTTCTATCCAAATACCTTATCTGGGAATCTCCCACAACTAAGGTTTGCTTAGGTACTTCCTTTACTCTCTGAGGGGCCTGCGCTTCCTTGCTCTTCGTTGCTTTCCCTTTTGCGCGATCCGCAGTCTCACCACAGCACTCGTCCTCCAAAACGTCAAATGAATTAGAAGTTGCTATGGCGTTTGAAGGCGGCTTTATCAAAGTCTTCTTAAGGCCCCTGTCTTTCACAACTCTCCAAGACGAGGTCCCTTTACTACTGGTCTCCTCCTTCGTTACTTCTCGATGTTGTTTCAGCTGACGCACCTCCTCCCGCAGAGAGTCCAACTCTGTCCTCAGGGCTCCCACTAGAGTCACCAGGTCCTTCACTACAACTTCCATATTGCTATGATAATATAACAACACTCAGGAGCTCCGGTTAACGCACCCTCTCACTGAGACTATCTGCGCCTGACTGCGTCCTACATGAGTGACCTGAACCAGCGTTCTGGTTCTGGTGAATAGTCACCTGCCTTAACCGACTCGGCCATGATGGTCCGACCAATCTGGAACGCCACTGAATTCTCTGGGAGATTATGCAGGCCACAGATAAACACTAGGTAGTGAAACAATCAACAGGAAGTGATATCATTAGTACTCTGCAGCTTCACTAAGTACGTAAAAATGAAGGTAGCCATAAAAGGACAATATTGGCCCATACAAGGCAGCTCTTTTTTGTATCTACCCAACCTCATTCATATATGTTCAGCCCACGCTTGAAACAACCAAGGGACTCCACTTCTATTATGTTATGCAGTATTAATGCACAAATCAACAACCCTATAACAGAATCAGTATTTACCAAGGTCTTTCCTAAATCTAAACTAATCTAGTTTATACCCATTGTTTCATATTCTGTCGAATGAATTTCAGCTTTGCAAATTTGTCTTCTTATAACATATTTCTAATTTGGTGGATAAACTAAGTCGTCCTACGCTGTTCGCGTTCTAGTAAATTTATATCCATTCCAAGGAACTAGGTAGCGACAACATCATTAATACACTCACCGTCACTAGGTAGTGTTAGACCCCAATATCACAAGCTTATCGTTTATAACCGAACTCAATTACGGGCTCACTATAGCCCGAGCTACACGGAAATTTTGATCTTAGTAGATAGATTTAAAACAACAAAAACTAGGCAGTGACATCGTCATTAATACCCATTAATACAATAGACGGTGACAACATTAATACCCTCACTATAACTAGGTTGGGACAACAACGTAACTGTCTTTACCATCATGAATGTTGTGAAAGTTCTCGTCTAAGATTGTCGATCTCAATGTTCTTAAACAAATAGTAAAACTCAAACCAAACAAATCCCCAGGGCCGGATGAAGTGTTTGCCAGGGTGCTTAAAGAATGCAAAGAGGAGCTTTGTGACCCACTGTCAACTATATTTAATAAATCAATAGAGTCAGGCAGAGTGCCAGAGTTTTGGAAAGTTGCTAATGTGATACCAGTTTTTAAGAAAGGAGATAGATCACTTGCGTCTAACTATCGACCAATTAGCCTAACGTCTATTGTGGGAAAGTTACTCGAATCTATAATAGCAAATAAAATTCGTCTTCATCTTGAAAAACATAAATTAATAATTGAGTCGCAACATGGTTTTATAAATGGCCGTTCATGTTTAACAAATTTGTTATCTTTTTATTCTAGCATAGTTGAGGCAGTTGATAGTGGTAAGGATTGTGATGTTGTGTACCTTGACTTTAGCAAAGCTTTTGATACAGTGCCACATGAAAGACTGATTAAAAAGATAGAGTCTCATGGTATTGGGGGTGCTATATTAAGCTGGATTAGGGCATGGCTATACCAAAGGAAACAGAGAGTTAGTATAAATGGAATCAAGTCAGAGTGGGAAAATGTTGTAAGTGGAGTGCCTCAGGGCTCTGTCTTGGGACCTCTGTTGTTTATAATATATATAAATGATTTAGATTCAGGTTTGAGTAGCAACATTTGCAAATTTGCCGATGATACGAAAATCGGTAGGGAAATTAATTCAGAGGAGGACTCACTATTACTTCAAGTTGATCTAGATAGGGTTTTGAAATGGTCAAAGGATTGGCAGATGCAGTTTAATGCTGATAAATGTAAAGTTCTGAGATTAGGTAGTAATGATAGAGTTACAAGATACGAGCTAGATGGTGTTGAGATTGCGAAGTCGGATTGCGAAAGGGATCTGGGAGTTATGATTAGTAAGAATTTAAAACAAAAGGATCAATGCATAAATGTTCGTAATAAGGCAAATCGGACACTTGGATTTATTAATCACAGCGTTAGTAACAAGACACCTGGTGTGGTTCTCAAGCTATATCTTGCTCTAGTTAGGCCCCATTTAGATTATGCAGTTCAGTTTTGGTCGCCATATTATAGAATGGATTTAAATTCACATGAACGTGTCCAGCGTAGGATGACTAAGTTAATTCCCCAAATTAGAAATCTTTCATATGAAGAAAGATTAACAAAGCTTAAGTTGCATTCACTGGAAAGGCGAAGAGTTAGGGGTGACATGATAGAGGTTTACAAGTGGGTGAATGGACATAACAAAGGGGATATTAATAGGGTATTAAAAGTATCAACACAAGACAGAACACGAAACAATGGGTATAAATTGGATAAGTTTAGATTTAGGAAAGACTTGGGTAAATACTGGTTCAGTAACAGAGTTGTTGATTTGTGGAACCAATTGCCGCGTAACATTGTGGAGGTGGGGTCCCTTGATTGTTTCAAGCATGGGTTGGACATGTATATGAGTTTGATTGGGTGGTTATAAATAGGAGCTGCCTCGTATGGGCCAATGGGCCTTCTGCAGTTGCCTTTGTTCTTATGTTCTTATATACTTGTCTAACCTGCGCTTGAAACAATCGAGGGACCCCACCTCCATCACGTTACGCGGCAATTGGTTCCACAAATCAACAACCCTGTAACTGAACCAGTATTTACCCAAGTCTTTCCTAAATCTAAACTTATCCAATTTATACCCATTGTTTCGTGTTCTGTCTTGTGTTGATATTTTTAATACCCCACCAACATCCCCCCTGTTATGTCCATTCATCCACTTGCAAACCTCTATCATGTCACCCCTAACTCTTCTCCTTTCCAGTGAATGCAACTTAAGCTTTGTTAATCTTTCTGTAAGATTAACAAAGTATCTGTAAGACTGGCAGTTCTCAAGTGCTCGCCCATCTATATGATAATTGGGTGGTGGAATACCACATGGAATGAGGGCACGGATTTTCTGTACAGAGATAAGGAGGCCACATTCCTCAGCTCTAGTAGCAAAAGCATCGAGCAGAACTTGCATTCTAGGCTCGGTGGCAGCCTGTAAACATATATCATCAGCATAACAAATGACAGTGTCTTCATTATTAGTTGGAAGATCATTAATAAGTTTATGCATCAGAGCGTTGAACAACAAGGGGCTGAGGACCCCTCCTTGTGGAGTTCCCAGTTCAAAGTGTTTGCTCTCTGTGCTTTTAACACCATTAAACAAAACATATGCTATTCGATTAGACAAATAGCCCTTTATCCATTTCAGTAATTTTCCCTGTATTCCCAGCTCAGCAAGCTGTTCCAGTATGATTTCTCTGTTTGCTGCATCAAAAGCTGCTGCTAGGTCGATGAAGACTGTTTGAGGGGAAGCTTCAATATGTGCGAAGTACTCAGCAAAACAGTGTTGTGTACTGAGCCCAGGCATAAATCCAAACAGTTGAGGTGACAGGTGCCCCTGTATACGATATATGAGTCGGTTAGGAACAATACGTTCAAGCACTTTACAAACACACGATGTTAGAGATATGGGTCTATAATTATCTGAGTGTGGTTTGGGGATGGGAACAATGACACTCTTTGTCCAAGCATCAGGTAATACTCCTTCACGTAAACTCATTCTGTACAACACTAATAGTGGATTACCTGGTACGTGTGAGACTAATCTCAGTAGACTGTAAGTAATACCATCCTCTCCAGGAGCAGTTGATTTTCCCATCTTTAGTGCATGATTTAATTCCCATTCAGTTACATCTTTAAGGTCCGACACGTCGACAGCTGTACAGGCAAGATTGATGGTTCGTTGTCTGTTGGGGCGTGTGTCATCAAGTTTGTGCTGTATGTTAATTGGGAGTGAGTCGTAGCTCGATGTTAGTGCCCATTGATCAAGGAGGATGTTTGCTTGTTCTAGTGGGCTGTGGTGCAGTGGTTTGGTTGGGCTGCTTCTAGAGATTTTTTGTATCTTTTCCCAAACTTCAACAAGTGTTGTTTGCTCATTTATACTTTGTAGGAACTCTTCCCAATGTTTATTACGTATTACGTTGCTCATGTCTCTCACCTCTCTATTTGTTACTAGAATTGCATGCAAGTCACCTTGTGCTTTGGTTCGTTTGTACGTATCTCCAAGTTGCTTTACTCGTTCATGTTCTTTAACAAATACGGGGTCAAGGACCCACTTGGGTGGTGGTAGGTGTTGCCCACTTCTGCTAGGCTTACGACCTGTTCCCCAACACACCCATGTGTCATAGTAGGTAGTAATCGTATCAACGAGATCTCTGGAGAAAGCTTGTACATTCGTTATTGTGTAATCTTGATACCATTTTGATATACAATTAATAAAGTGGTCATGCAAGCCATATGGAATATTCATTTTCCGTCTCTGATGTCTATTAGGTACATCACACTGTACCTTATAGGAAGCAGAAACTGCATAGTGATCACTAACTAAGTGATTTACCAACGAACATTCCATCCTATCTTGCACAAGGTTTCTACCCATTACATAATCAAGTCTGCCTCCCAATAAATGAGTTTGGGTATCCGTAGTATACACGGTTAATCTGTTGTCATAAACATATTTGATAAATTTGCATCCATTATCGTTGTTAGTACTGTCTCCCAGCGTAATATGTCTAGCATTAAAATCTCCCATGTATATTGTCCCATGATTGTCTAGATCCGGGAACAATGCTACATTGAGTTTCTGGCTTCTGGCATATACGTTGAGGAATGAAAAGTGGCCTGCTGTAGTTTGTACATGAAAGTTTTTTTTATTTTTATTTTTATTTTTACATGCAAAGCATGCAACTTAAATACAATAAAAACAACACAGAATACAGAACAGAACAAAAGAAAACAATAGACCACCGGCCAGAGGGGCCGACAGCATGTCACAATAAACCACAAACACGATAAAGACACAGAAAAATACAGCATACAACAAGGTATAATACAATGGCATACAAGGTATAATACAACAAGATATAATACAATGGCAAAGTATAATACAATGGCAAACTAGCAAGCACAGTAACATCACAAAACAAAACCGTCATAAAACAAAACATACATCAAAGGCACAACAGGGAACATAACAGTACAAACACAATACATCGCAAACAAAACATAAAGAACAAACACGTACAACAGGTAAAGCACGCCATAACAAACGGAAGGCAAAACAAAATGGCACAACCGAACAAAGAGCACTCGCCAACAGCCTGAAAGGCACACAACATGACATACACAAGCGCATACGACATCCACAACCGAACACACAAATACACAGGAACCGCACACCCACCCACCAGCCATACAAAGAAAACCTACAACATACACCGGAGCATGCAGGAACCGGGAAACAAAACCCACCCCACCCACTCACACACACACACCCCATCCGCACCGTACACAACAGGAAACACAGAATACACAGAAATCATTTTCGAGGAACAGCGTGAGAAATGTACTTCTCCGGGAAAACATCGGAAGGATACTTCGCCTTGTAAGCTTCCCAGACCAAATCTTCAAGGTCGGTAGGGTTTTTGATCCCCTTCGCCCGAGGGGGTATCATAAACTCAGGAACATCTATATCGGGCGGCATCGGCCAACGCCCGAGGTCACTGACGCAAGTCGCATAACGAGGCCGGGGAGCGCCACCCACGCCCGTCGAGGAAGTAGACGACACTGGAGAAGCGAACGAGGGCCGCCGAGACTGCCACGAAGTCGCACACATAGGAGCAGGGGCCGGACGATGAGACTGTAGCACCTCCATGGATACCGCAGGAGACACAGAAGAGACTGCTGGAGACGGAAGAGGCGGCAAGACCGCAGCCGAGGAAACGGGTAACGAGGAAGGGGCCACAGAACTCTCAGAGCGAGCATCCTTTCTCAACACCATCACCAGGCCACCCCGCTCACCACCAACCATAGCAGGGGGAACCACTCCCCACGAAGAACCGGAGCCACCCCACGCAGGCGACGCACCTGAAGCAGGACCCTCGGACACCAGACCAGGAGGGGAGGCCGAAACGCCGGCACCGGCATCCTCAGGCAAGTGTACCTCTGCGACCACCGTAGTGTGCACCACATCCGGAGCCACCCCACCGTCAACGGAAGGACGACACTCGTCGAAGTCGCCAACTTCAGCCCACGCAGAAGAACGCTTAGGCTCGGGCCGCACATCATCAGACCCGGAGGCAGACTCAGCGACCCGCGCAGCACCAGCCGAGCGAACCGACGCACGCCGCAGTACGGCAGCCTCCTCAACCACACGGGGCACCAGGCCAGGCACAGGAGGGAATGCCGGATCCACCCCAGCTCCCAGCACAGCCGGAACAGACGGCGAGGGTGCAGGGACCGGGACAGACACAGCAGAGGAAGAACTGGAAGACGAGGGGTCCGAGCAAACGGCAGTTGGAAGAGGCTCAATGACACCAGCCGGAGCAGGCGGAGCACTAGGCGAGGACACAACCTCCGGAGGAGATGCGGCAACAACAGGGGGCGCAACAGGCGGAGCAACAGCTGATACAGAGGGCACCTCCTCAGCCGAAGAGACGTCCATACCCATCGAATCATCCCCCACAGGAAAGGGCGGAAAATCCTCCTCACTGAAGAGATTCACTGGTGCAACAGCAGGCGCAGAACAGTCAGCAGCCTGATGGCCCAAAAGACCACAACGATAACACGTCCGCGGCTGACGGGCGTAAAACACCCGAACGTTGTACCCCATAAGGCGCACAGAGGACGGAATATCCGCCCGGAGTCTCATGCCCAGGGTGCGAATGTTAGACCTCACACCCTTAAGAGGACTAGAAGACACCACGTTCACCCTCACACTAACAACTGCGCCAAACCGGCCGAAATACCGCCGTAGCAGAGCCTCTGGAAACTCCAAGGGAGCCCCATGCACACTGATGTAAGTAAGTGCACCACTTCTATCCGAGAGGGTTACAGTGCCCGCACCATCTGGCAGGGGCAGTGTCCGCCCCTCGTATCGCCGGAGAAAATCGCGATATGCCACCTCCTCTGCGAACTTCACAATTGCCCTACGGGCCGTTACCAACTCGACCCCATAAATCGCAAACACAGGGACAGAGAGCATTTCACAAGCCAGAGCAATCTCCGGGTAACCAGCCCGCCCAGAGAACTCTAGTCCCACAGACTGAGCCCGGACGACAGGGGGTAGAGGGACACCCATCGTAACGCCACGTCAGCACAGGCGAGCAGAGACACACCCGCCCTTAACCTGCCGAAACTGGCAAACAACACCAACTCTGTACATGAAAGTGATGGTACTGTGTGTGTACATTGTGTAACGTGCTCACAAGAATGTGCGGTAAATCACTTCTGAAGTATGTTAATAGGCCTGTGGCGTTACTGTTATTATAGGATGCATACCCTCTGATCTTTGGTGGGGTTTTGTTTATCATATTGGACGTGTAGGGCTCCTGTAAAGCAATTATATCTATGTTGTTACTGGTAACATATGCAATTAGGTCATTCAGTCTTTTGTTGATGCTACGAATGTTCCAACTAAGAAACCTAATGGTTCTTGTGTCAACAGCGGCCATCGTCTTGGTGTTGTTCCTCCCTGGGACTGGTGGTCCCAGTGTTGTCCTTGTCCCACTTACACAATGTTTCAATAAGTGACTCTACGACGTAAAGAGCCGCACCAACCTGGCGTTTGGTATCGTCAGGAACATCTGGTGACATCATCAGTTTCTTGATCACTGAGCAACTCGGGATGGTCCGCGAGTGAATGTTATCTGTAAGTCGTATGGCATAATTACTGTCACTCAGAGTATTATCTTTTTCATTCTCGTACTTGGCTTGAGCGCGTTCCTTAAGGTCATGAATCATTTTAAAATATGCTGATGCAGGTCGACTTCCTTTTCCAGTTCATGTTTCTGTGTCACTATTACAGCTGTCATCCCTAAATTGACTGACGACGTCGCTGCCACCGCTTCCGTTGTCGCTCTCATCTCTGTTGTCGCCGCTGCTGTCGCCGCTGCTGCCGCCGCTGCTGCCGCCGCTGCTGCCGCCGTCACCACCACCACAGGAACCTTTACCAGTGCGGGCCACGGCTGTGACACAGCTGCATGGAGGCTGCTGTATCTCTTGTGAAGGAGCCTGACGTAGCGTCCGTATAATTTCAGCTAGTTCTGCTACCTGTGCTTGCAAAGTTGCCAACTGTCCATTAACTGTTGTATCAGGCTATTGTGTGTTGTCAGGGGCGTTGCTGGTGAAAGGGGTGAACGGTGACATTACCAGCAGCACTAGCCCATGTATCTACTAACTCATTAGCAACCTTTCTTGGATCTGAGTGAGCTATGAATTTGGTCTTACAACCCCCGATTTTAGGGTTCTTAGTATTACTAATGAACTGAGCCAGGTTTTGCCAGTATCTGTCCCACACCTCCTTCCCCACCTGACTGCATTCCCAAGGCATTTCCAACAGTGTATTTTTCTCTTCATCCCTCATTCCATTTTGTAACCATTTTTTGTGTGCACTCCGTAGCATTCTCTCCCATCCCTTAACTTACTGATCATTGGAATATTTAAATTTCTTAGGTCATGCATCTTGATTCCCCTGCCCCCGTTATTTTACCTCTGTACTAATTTCTCTATGTTCTCGGCCATGTCCTCGTAAAAGCTATCAACGCAGAGCGGCGTGTATTGTTGATACCACTCTCCCATATTCTGAGTAAAATCATTTTTTTTCTTTATTATTATTTAGTCTTTTCCTTTGAAAGTGGACTTGTTTTTTCTCCAGTGGCAATTCAACGTTCAAAGCAAAGAGGTCACGAAGTAGATCCCGAATAATCCGAGTCTCCCTATAATCCCCTGAGAGTTTAAAATGCAGGCATAGTCAAGCCGTTCTCTCCTGATGTGAGTTGATTCATTGTTTCCCAAGAGACAGGTATCTGGATGATCTTATAGAAACTGTAACCCATTGACCTCATTAGTATTAATACTACCCACTGTCCCAAGGCTTGTGTGCCGAGCATTAAGGTCCCCAACGACCATTGAAGTATTAGTATATATGCAGTCAGGTAGATAGTGAGCGTCGAAGCAGTTCCTGGATACTTACAAATTAATTACAATAAATTCCCATTCCCTTAATGATAATTTAACACAGACACTCTCTATACCTTGCGTTTTTGACGGTGGTTCTACTAATTCGGTTGGTATGGTGTTTTTAACATAAATCGACGTTCCTCTTATGTTACTTGCGGCGAAAAGGTGAAACCTTAATAGCAATTTAATTTCAATAAGACTTCATTCCTATCCCCTGTCTCCTGGAGAGCTACAACATCAATATAATTTCCCATCACATAACAATGAACATCTGTAACCCTGTTTCTTAAACCATTAACATTCCATGACAACATTTTCAGTCTAGGGCGATCTATTATCAAACAATTCACTTTCATATCATCCCCAAAAAGATCATTAAATGATAGCAATATTTTGTATAATATTTCCAACCTCCTCCCAATTTCACTCGCAAAAGCAACATTGCTTTTCTCGAGAGATTTTTTCAGTCCCTTATGTCCATTATTGGCACAACTGATTCCTTCATTGTATGTTTAATTATAGATTTCTTCCTTTCACTACGACTACCATCATTTACACACACTTCACTTTCCTTCATTTTATCACTCATTGTTTCATTATTGTCCTCAACCACTATTTCCTTCCCTGTTTTGTGACTTTCCTTTACCTTCACCTGAATGTTTAATTTTGCCTCATTAGACTCGATTTTCTGCCTAAGATTTCGGAGGAACTCACAAACTTTCCTCATTTCAGCCCACACCTCCTTGACCATACCATTATGGCCATCTTCCTGAGCCACAGTAACCACTTCTCTCACCGTTACACTCTCACTGCCGGAGTCCTGAGTGTTGGTGTGGCTGCTTGTTGCTTGAGCCTGACGAAGTAAAGGTGACTCCTTTACCCACGCATTCGACCGACTCACTGGCGCTGTTTGGTGCTGGCTTTTCTGCTGTGCTCCCGGTGTCTGGGTAAGAGCTCTTGCTTGCTCTGTAACATTTACCGGCCGGGGAACATCCATACTCGACCTCTTGCTACACACAGCCGAGCTGGCGTTGTGAACACCTCCACATTTGCAGCATCTGGGAACTATTTTCTCACCCAGCCTAAGTTTGTTTCTACACATTAGAAAGGTGAGACTTTCCGCAGAAACGACATCGTGGATCATGTTGACAGCTCCAGGATTTATGCCCCCATCTGCAGCATTTCAGACATATTATGTGCTGTTCCACATACTTTGCTACATGCCTGTAGCCAGCCCCGGTGATGAACACTCTCTCGGGAACTTCACCTCCCACTAGAGCCACATCCTGATTCCTAGCTTCATCTTTATTAAGGTGACGCTTGGCCCACACAAATCGTTGGTCGTCGAGGATTAATTCGGGGTATAGTATATGAGGGTATTTGTAGATAATCACTTTCGTCCATTTCTCGTTCTCCTCTGGTATTTTCATGACAATTCCACTATATCTTTGCTAAGTCAGAAACATATCTGCCTCCATAAAACTTACCGTTATGTAAGGTCTGTTCACACCTTCCTTCTGCAGTGGCTCGAATTTGCGGTGCTCTCTTCCCAGGTTGACTGCCCACAGCAGCTTCTGGTGGTAGGCCAGTGTGCATGAGGAAGGGAAGAAAAGCCTCCACCTCCACTTACCGTCACCTTCTTCACATTGTTCTGTCCTTTTATTTACACCAGTTTGATCAGTCTCTGGGGTTGTTTTTCATTCTCTTGTCGTTTCCGGTAGGTACACTATCACTGTCAACACTACGCCTTACATCCTGTCTTCTCCGTTTCCTCTGTCACCTGGTCAACACTTCCTGAAAATAACTCTCCTCTACTGAATGGCTGCTTTCCGAGTCTGTGTCCACGTCAATATTGCCGTGGGGAGTAGCCAGTTCCTGTGTTGTCCGATCCTCCATCTCAGTACCCAACATGGAGGCAAGATGTGTAGAATGCGATTGGCATTAGTCAATCTCCTTGTATGTTGACTGAGCTAAACTCCAATACTGATAGAGTGGTTTTTCCTGGGGAACTATGATGTAAGAGTTTGGAACAGCTGCATGTAGGCCATAATGGCATGAATGCTTTGAAAGCAGAAGCTAGAAGTTGGGTTTGATGTCCAAAAATGGACCAGAATATTGCTGAAGTAACTAATTATTTACACATTTGCTTTAAAAAATATCAGAAATCCCAAGCCCTAGTACTTTCCTGGCCATGCACTGGGAAACCCCTGGTCTAGACTTCATATATATTATGCTGGACCTATGGATAATAAATATTACCTGGTGGTGGTGGATTCATACACAAAATTTCTGGATGTTCATGTGTGTAATTCCACCACATCATCTGTAACTTGTGAACTGCTAAGGAAAACATTTTGTAATTTTAGATTGCCAGATTTGGTGGTGTCAGGTACTGCTCTTTATTTTGTTTCTGGGGAAATGGAGATTTTATTTTTAAATAATTGTATTAAACATGTAACACATGCCCAGTATAATTCTTTTTGAAATGGTCTGGTTGGGAGAGCTGTGAGATCCTTGAAAGAAGGGTTAAAGCGGTTTACAGAAGGTACTATTAATACAAAGCTTTGTAGATTTTTGTATAATCAAAGAAAAACTGTTCATTCTACCACTGGTAAATCTGCTTCTGAATTACAGTTTAATAGACACTTTAAAGTGCACATATAAGTAGTAAAGACTTTCCTGATAAAGAGAAATTGGTAAATAGCTTGACCAATCAGTTGGCTCAGGGAGAGGATTGTTGTTTAACGAGGGGGATGCAGTATATGCAAGGAATTTTGGAATTGGTAAGCCTTGGGTAGAAGGGAAAATTAGGGAAGTCTTGGGCCACAGGAATTTTACAGTGCAAGTGCAGAGTTTTGGGGACATTATTAATTGGAAAAGACATGCAGATCAACTCATGCCAAGGTTCACAGGGAATTATATAAACTTTTCAGGTGAGGGGTGGGGCAACTAGTGATACCCATCCTAATAACGAAGGGGCAGCACCTGTTGGAGACAGGGAAGCAGATCAAGGGGCAACAGAGGGTATGGAGATACAGTTAACCCTATGGACTCTACAGTTAGTAATTCAGAAGAAGGTTCCCCAGAAGTAACAGGTCTGAAGCCCCAGTTGACAAAATCAGGAAAAGTCATACGACAGCCTGATAGACTTAACCTGTAAGGGTAGAGTATAATTAAAAGGGGAGGAATGTTAGGATTATGTATTTTGTAGGATTAAGTACTCTAGAGGTTAGGCATAGCATGTTTTGAGATGATACTCTTTTGTTTATAAGCATTGCAAATAGTAAGTTATGTAATGTATACCTGTGACGTCATTGCTTGTTGTTATTAAAATAAAGCATGAAGGGAACACGTTTATTTCTCTTCCGGACTAAACGTAACATTTACCATTAGAGAGGTGAGACTGACGCTGGCAAAACATGTCTCATTTAATGAAGATGATGCTAAAAAAATTAAAAACAAGTTTATTATAAACTAATTTAACCATAAAGTTACAGAAATATACATGCAACCAACCAATTTTATATTTTACATTTTTATTTCATGCCGACTAATTGATGCTTGTTACTATTAGCTGAGCGACCAGCCGGTGTTCCTTAACGTTATTGTTTACACATATAGCAACTTGTAAATGTTGCTATTTGCTATCTACTTACCGGCAAATAGTTGCAACATCAGTTCCTTTACTGGTTCTTCTGTCTCACTGAAGGGGACGTCACTTAACCGTGAGGTCGTGTCACTTGGCTGCGATGTGGTGTTTGTTGAGGACCCATTGACAGGAAGGAGGAGATCAATTGCTGTTTTATCTGGCAAGAAAATTCTGTCTCACTACACATTCTGAATAATATTACCAAAATTGTAAAATTCAAATTTCAAAATTTATAATATCATATGTAATATTATATGTTAAAAATAATTGTAGATCAAAATGCATGTTATCAATGATTTACAGATTACCATATGAAAATTACCAATGTCTTTGTTACCCAACAGTTTGGTGAATATCTCTTGGAACAATAGCTTTTACATTTCTATATGATTTTGCTCATTGCTAAAGATAAGAATTTAACATATAAGTTATATTAAGAAGTAGTATTGGGTGCCCTGGCTGCTAATATGTGTAATCTATATAAATAAAAATGGAAATGTTAGTTTGTTCAAAATCGCTAATCTCCGAAAGTTCTTCACCGATTGCTTTGAAATTTTCACACGACGTTCCATTCGCATCCGAGCAGATTTTTATATACATACTTTATAGATGTCACGTCTGTGACGGTAAATAACATTTTTTTTATACTGTGTTTTTCATGTGTTTTTCATATGAGGAAAATCTTCGAAACCTCTTTACCGATTGCTTTGAAATTTTTACACAACGTTGCATTCGAATAAGCACTTCTTTTTATATATCTACTATATACATGCCTCACCTGTGACAGGAAAAAACATGTTTTTTTTTTAAACAGCGCCATCTGTTGGATGTATGAGCAACACACGCTGTAATATTTAAAAGTTCATCACCGATTGCTTTGAAAATTTGACACAACGTTGTGTTCGAATAGGAGCGTGGTTTTATATACCAACTATTTAGATGTCACCCCTGTGACAGGTAAAAACATGCTTATTTGAAAAACAGCGCCATCTGTTGCACACAATAGCAACATGCACGCTATACTGAATATGTCACGAATTCCACTTCAATGTTTCCGATTGCATTGATAAATTTTATTTTCATAAATTTCGATTTATTATATTTTGTATTGAATTATTTTGTGTGATATTCATTTGGAATTGAGCTGTGTTGTTTATCATACCCTTCATTTCGTAAATATAAGTATGGATACCACACCTTTGACAGGTAAAACTATGCTTTTCTTGAAAAACAGTGCCATCTGTTGCATGTAGGAGCAACACACATACTATACTAAATATCTTTAATTCCATTTCAATGTTTCTGATTGCATTGATAAATTGAATTTTCATAGATTTTGATTTATTTTCACCTTTATTTCAATATTTTGTGTGAATTGCATTGGAATTGAGCTGTGTTGTTTACCATACATTTCATTTCTATGAAAATTAAATTTATCAGTGCAATCAGAAACATTGAAATTAAATTGAAACTTATTTAGTATAGCATGTGTGTTGCTCTTACATGCACCAGATGGTGATTCTTTTCAAGAAAAGCAAAGTTTTACCTGTTACAGGTGTGGCATCTATACTTATACTTACAAAATGACCGGTATGGTAAACAACACAGCTGAATTCCAACACAATGTCACACAAAATAATTCAATAAAAAATAAAATAAATCGAAATCTATAAAAATAAAATTTATCAATGCAATCGGAAACATTGAAATGGAATTGTAACATATTTAGTATTGCGAATGTTACTCCTACGTGCAACAGATGACGCTGTTTAAAAAAAAAACATGTTTTTAGCTGTCACAGGTGAGGCATGAGCAACGTAGTAGGTATATAAAAACATTCGCCTATTCAAATGCAACGTTGAGTCAAAATTTCAAAGCCGTCGGTAAAGAGGTTTCGAAGATTTCCCCTCACATGAAAAACACAGTTTTTTTTCAAAAAAGCATGTGTTTTCCCGTCACAGACGTGACACCTATATAGCATGTATATAAAAACGTGCTCGGATGCAAATGGAATGTGTGAAAATTTCACAGAATTTCGGTGAAAGAACTTTCGGAGATTAGCGATTTTGAACAAATTAACATTTCCATTTATATATATATATATATATATATATATATATATATATATATATATATATATATATATATATATATATATATATATATGTCGTACCTAGTAGCCAGAATGCACTTCTCAGCCTACTATGCAAGGCCCGATTTGCCTAGTAAGCCAAGTTTTCCTGAATTAATATATTTTCTCTAATTTTTTTCTTATGAAATGATAAAGCTACCCATTTCATTATGTTTGAGGTCATTTTTTTTATTGGAGTTAAAATTAATGGAGATATATGACCGAACCTAACCAACCCTACCTAACCTAACCTAACCTATCTTTATAGGTTAGGTTAGGTTAGGTAGCCGAAAAAGTTAGGTTAGGTTAGGTTAGGTAGGTTAGGTAGTCGAAAAACAATTAATTCATGAAAACTTGGCTTATTACGCAAATCGGGCCTTGCATAGTAGGCTGAGAAGTGCGTTCTGGCTACTAGGTACGACATATATATATGTCGTACTTAGTAGCCAGAACGCACTTCTCAGGCTACTATGCAAGGCCCGATTTGCCTAGTAAGCCAAGTTTTCATGAATTAATTGTTTTTCGACTACCTAACTTACCTAACCTAACCTAACCTAACTTTTTCGGCTACCTAACATAACTTAACCTTTAAAGATAGGTTAGATTAGGTTATTTAGGGTTGGTTAGGTTCGGCCATATATCTACGTTAATTTTAACTCCAATAAAAAAAAGACCTCATACATAATGAAATGGGTAGCTTTATCATTTCATAAGAAAAAAATTAGTGAAAATATATTAATTCATGAAAACTTGGCTTATTAGGCAAATCGGGCTTTGCATAGTAGGCTGAGAAGGGCGTTCTGGCTACTAGGTACGACATACATATATATATATATATATATATATATATATATATATATATATATATATATATATATATATATATATATATGCAACAATGATCACAAAAACACTGATGCAATTATGCAGAATATTATATATATATATATATATATATATATATATATATATATATATATATATATATATATATATATATATATATATATATATGTCGTACCTAGTAGCCAGAACGCACTTCTCTGCCTACTATGCAGGGCCCGATTTGCCTAATAAGCCAAGTTTTCATGAATTAATTGTTTTTCGACTACCTAACCTACCTAACCTAACCTACCCTAACTTTTTCGGTTACCTAACCTAACCTAACCTATAAAGATAGTTTAGGTTAGGTTAGGTAGGGTTGGTTAGGTTCGGTCATATATCTACGTTAATTTTAACTCAAATAAAACAAAATTGACCTCATACATAATGAAATGGGTAGCTTTATCATTTCATAAGAAAAAAATTAGAGAAAATATAATAATTCATGAAAACTTGGCTTATTAGGCTGTAACGGGGGGTGGGGGAAATAGCTCTATCTTGTCCATTATTCCACCCCCCAGTTAACTAACGAGGCCGGGGGAAACAGCTCTCTCTAGTCCGTTATCCCGTCCCCAGTTAGCTAACTATTCTAGAGCACCTCCAGAGTTCCTAAGGCAGCTTCTCTCGTTCAACACCTTGTAACCTAGGTATTTGACTACCTAGGTGCTAAGACTACAAGGTGCCGTAACTGGATCAGTTACCCGAAACTCTAGAGAGAACTCTAGAATACAGAATCATTGCCACAAACGTATAAGAGGAAACGAAAGGAAAGAAATGAATAGTGAAGTAATTAGTGAGGGTTTGGGGTGAGAGGTAGGGAGGTGGGAGGAGCGAGGAGGGTCATTAGTTGAAAGTGAGAGTTTAGAGAGGGGTGGAGGGAGAGACGTAGATAAGTAGTAGTAGAAGAGTAGATAGTAGAAGTAGAAGAGTAGATAGTAGAAGACGAAATGCTGCCACCATCCATTCATGATCATTACATACAAGACAAGGAATGGAACTTGCCTGTATCACAAAATTCTCAAAAGATGTTATCATGAGTTCATTATTAGTATGTTCCCTCTGTACCATGTATCAACTCCAAACATGTACTCATTTATATCATGAACCCAGTAACCACAGAGGCTTTCTCAAATCCTCAACTCAAAGCTCTAGGGAACAAAGTTAAACACAATTTAAATAATAAATTCATAATTATATTTCACATGAAGTATCATAATTTAGCAATTCAATTAAAATGTTCCAGTTTAATATGCAAAGTGAGTCATCATCCAAGAATTCGAGAACCCTACAACTTGACTGCCCCTGATCATCACACAACATATGTAAACACGACCAAGTCACCTAAATGTTCACTCACCGAGGACTGAGTCTAAGTTGAATAGAGAGGGGGGGGGGGTCTGCAATTTTTAGGCAGCGTCACCCCCCGTCTGGTGACGGCCTATCTCGACGGCTGGCCTCTGCTCTGCTCCGCTGGCCGGTCTCCTATTGCTTAATGCTCGATAGCTCTCCGAGTTTATATTGGGGAACCTAGTAGCTAACTCCGCCCATAAGTAGATAGCCTCCGGCACTCTACCAAGCCACTCCTTAAACGTCGGCAAGTTTGAAGGCTACCAGGCTCCAACTATAAGCTTAGCGGAAGCAAGGTGAAATTCTCATGATCTGACCTCAGGTCACTTGAGGTCATTAACGCTTTGAGGTGTGAGATCTCAGGCAGACAACTGGCGCCTCTCCGATCCTTGTCTGTGACTCATGTACTCTATGTATGTATTAACCTAAACCAAACACTTTTACAGTGTTACATCTCCCCTTCTCCCCGAAATAAAGTTTTTGCAACACTGCTAAAGCAAGCTAGCTGTGTGCAACAACTTTATTAATGAAAAAAAATACATCCTAGCTAAACATCATCCTACTCTAAAAATGAAATATATAGACAGACGTCCATTGTCTCTGGCTGGGCGACGTCACTGCTTGGTCTTGTAGATAATCCTGTACCACATTTCTTCAACACAACTGCCTCCGTCGCTTCTCCGTCGTTAACGCACAACAACCCTTGGTCAACCCGAAAGCCGTTACTACTTGAACTGCGCACAGGACCGTGGAATTCGGTTGTCCCAGCTGATCTGTAATTGGCCCTACGTCAGTCACCATGAGAGACGTATATTGGGGTTTTTCACAGCTATAGGGACTACAAGTTTCGAGACCTTCATATAGTTGCCAACAGTAGAAATCCCATCCTACTCTTCTTCCTCCCTGTTGCTCCAGCACGCCTCCTTCGGAGAGCTACTTCTGACAGCCACATCAAGTCCGCACGACACAGGAAGAATCACTCAACAGAGCTACCTGCTTGTAGGAGGGGCGGCCAGTTAAGGCAAACGATCCTGTCTTGCAATTACGCTCCCTGCAATGATGCTGACACCAGCAAGGGACACGAGGCATCGTGTCTCACTCAGCTTGTCTTATGTTCTTCTTCTTCTTTCTTCTTTCTTCTCTCTTCCTTCTTCTCTCTTCTTTCTTCTCTTCCTCCTCCCATGGGTCTTTGACAAGCGACCTGGGGTACATTGGGGTCCGTCCTGGGTAGACCGATGTTGGTGGGACAGACTGGAGTCGTTGTTGCTCCTCTTCCATCTTTACTGGGTCGTCTGGGGTCGTCTGCAGAACGACCTGGGGTCCACTGGGGGTCCGTTAGTCTTGGGGTCCACTGGGGTCCGTCCGTCCTGGGGTCCACTGGGTAGACCAATGTTGACCGACCGAGAGGGCTGCATCTTGGGGTCCCCTGGGGTGGTGATGGTGGTGGAGCCATGACCTCCAGGTAGTGGGCTGGTCGTGGTGGTGGTGATAAACGCCCGTGAGTGTGGTACACAGCAGCCGTCTCTCTCTTCTGTATATGCGTCGCGCCTCTCCTCTGGCTCCCACCTGTGAATTGAACATAAAGGCGACAATACCCGTGTTCCATCTTGTTGTGTGACCCTGTAGTTTGTATAGGGTTCACACAGTCCAATTATAAGCTCTCCTCCTGGCAACAACTACACTTAAATTTTAATAATCCAATTAACTCTGAATGATATTGACTTGGTGGAACATAAAACAGTAACAGAGGAAAGTTTAGAGAAGAGAGAATAAGGTCATCACTACTTTTAACTTGTCACAAAAAAAAATCAACACTAATAGACAAAACACTAGCCTAAACTTAACTGTACCGTTCCTAATCTTAAGTACATAATTAACCATTACTCCCACCCTTAACCTACAGCCACCTACGTGACCCAGAGTGTTTCCCTAGCATCTCCGCCGGTAAACAACTCAAAACTGTTGCCACCCCTGTGACCAGACTATCTAACGTCGAGCGTCCCCAACGTGAAGTCTACTGACATACTAAGGCTCCCCCTAGCATGCTGTACAAGACCAGTACACCTCGGGTTATTGCGTTCAAATGGAGTAAAACAGTCGATCGCAATAATCTGAGCAGAACCACTAAAAACTACTTAAAATCTATTTAAGAACTACACCTGCCACTCCCCACTGACCTGGAGACCAGCGGTGGCTGGGTGTCCCCGTGGGACATGCGAGGTCACCTGTCACACTCAGGTGAGCTCCACTACCAACACCGCTAAGTTCCAAAATCACCAAATCTTATCACTAACATAAGTCACTACACACGCAAGTTCTGGTGAACATTCCCTGAACACCACAAAACTCACAAAATCACTAAACCACAACACTAGAGAATCACTATCTTCTAGCCTGAAAAAAAGTTCGCTAACTCGCGAAAGTAAAACACCTGTCAAGATCTCCCTGATAGCGCCTGAGCGGCAAAAAGACACGTGGGACTGAACAATGTTAAAAGAACACCAACTACCTACAACATTGTTCAACACCGCTGCCAACATTGTAACGGGGGGTGGGGGAAATAGCTCTATCTTGTCCATTATTCCACCCCCCAGTTAACTAACGAGGCCGGGGGAAACAGCTCTCTCTAGTCCGTTATCCCGTCCCCAGTTAGCTAACTATTCTAGAGCACCTCCAGAGTTCCTAAGGCAGCTTCTCTCGTTCAACACCTTGTAACCTAGGTATTTGACTACCTAGGTGCTAAGACTACAAGGTGCCGTAACTGGATCAGTTACCCGAAACTCTAGAGAGAACTCTAGAATACAGAATCATTGCCACAAACGTATAAGAGGAAACGAAAGGAAAGAAATGAATAGTGAAGTAATTAGTGAGGGTTTGGGGTGAGAGGTAGGGAGGTGGGAGGAGCGAGGAGGGTCATTAGTTGAAAGTGAGAGTTTAGAGAGGGGTGGAGGGAGAGACGTAGATAAGTAGTAGTAGAAGAGTAGATAGTAGAAGTAGAAGAGTAGATAGTAGAAGACGAAATGCTGCCACCATCCATTCATGATCATTACATACAAGACAAGGAATGGAACTTGCCTGTATCACAAAATTCTCAAAAGATGTTATCATGAGTTCATTATTAGTATGTTCCCTCTGTACCATGTATCAACTCCAAACATGTACTCATTTATATCATGAACCCAGTAACCACAGAGGCTTTCTCAAATCCTCAACTCAAAGCTCTAGGGAACAAAGTTAAACACAATTTAAATAATAAATTCATAATTATATTTCACATGAAGTATCATAATTTAGCAATTCAATTAAAATGTTCCAGTTTAATATGCAAAGTGAGTCATCATCCAAGAATTCGAGAACCCTACAACTTGACTGCCCCTGATCATCACACAACATATGTAAACACGACCAAGTCACCTAAATGTTCACTCACCGAGGACTGAGTCTAAGTTGAATAGAGAGGGGGGGGGGGGGTCTGCAATTTTTAGGCAGCGTCACCCCCCGTCTGGTGACGGCCTATCTCGACGGCTGGCCTCTGCTCTGCTCCGCTGGCCGGTCTCCTATTGCTTAATGCTCGATAGCTCTCCGAGTTTATATTGGGGAACCTAGTAGCTAACTCCGCCCATAAGTAGATAGCCTCCGGCACTCTACCAAGCCACTCCTTAAACGTCGGCAAGTTTGAAGGCTACCAGGCTCCAACTATAAGCTTAGCGGAAGCAAGGTGAAATTCTCATGATCTGACCTCAGGTCACTTGAGGTCATTAACGCTTTGAGGTGTGAGATCTCAGGCAGACAACTGGCGCCTCTCCGATCCTTGTCTGTGACTCATGTACTCTATGTATGTATTAACCTAAACCAAACACTTTTACAGTGTTACAAGGCAAATCAGGCCTTGCATAGTAGGCTGAAAAGTGCGTTCTGGCTACTAGGTACGACATATATATATATATATATATATATATATATATATATATATATATATATATATATATATATATATATATATATATACATATATATATATATATATATATATATATATATATATATATATATATATATATATATATATATATATATATATATATATATGTCGTACCTAGTAGCCAGAACGCACTTCTCAGCCTACTATGCAAGGCCCGATTTGCCTAATAAGCCAAGTTTTCTTGAATTAATATATTTTCTCTAATGTTTTTCTTATGAAATGATAAAGTTACCCATTTCATTATGTATGAGGTAAATTTTTTTTATTGGAGTTAAAATTAACGTAGATATATGACCGAACCTAACCAACCCTACCTAACCTAACCTAACCTATCTCTATAGGCTAGGTTAGGTTAGGTAGCCGAAAAAGTTAGGTTGAGAAGTGCGTTCTGGCTACTAGGTACGACATATATATATATATATATATATATATATATATATATATATATATATATATATATATATATATATATATATATATATATATATATATATATATATATATATATATATATATATATATGTCGTACCTAGTAGCCAGAACTCACTTCTCAGCCTACTATTCAAGGCCCGATTTGCCTAATAAGCCAAGTTTTCCTGAATTAATATATTTACTATAATTTTTTTCTTATGAAATGATAAAGCAACCCTTTTCTCTATGTATGAGGTCAATTTTTTTTATTGGAGTTAAAATTAACGTAGATATATGACCGAACCTAACCAACCCTACCTAACCTAACCTAACCTATATTTATAGGTAAGGTTAGGTTAGGTAGCCAAAAAAGCTAGGTTAGGTTAGGTTAGGTAGGTTAGGTAGACGAAAAAACATTAATTCATGAAAACTTGGCTTATTAGGCAAATCGGGCCTTGAATACTAGGCTGAGAAGTGCGTTCTGGCTATTAGGTACGACATATATATATATATATATATATATATATATATATATATATATATATATATATATATATATATATATATATATATATATATATATATATATATATATATATATATATATATATATATATATATGTGTGTGTGTGTGTGTGTATATATATAGTTGTGGAGCAGTAATATAGTGCGAGGAGGAGAGCTCTGTCCAGAAGACTTAAGAGCCATCAGTGAGAGGGGGAAGGGAAATGGTTTTAAAATTTAGGAATACTGGAAGTAGGGCTGTGAAGGTGCTGGTGAAGGTGGTGGTGAAGATGGTGGTGAAGATGGAAGAATCCAACAGATGACGCTGTTTTTCAAAAATAGCATGATTTTTCCTGTCATAGGTGAGGCATGTACATAGTAGATATATGAAAATACGCGCCTATTCGAATGCAACGTTGTGTCAAAATTTAAAAGCAATTGGTAAAGAGGTTTCGAAGAGTTCCCTCACATGAAATACACATGAAAAACAGTTTTTAGATAAGCATGTTTTTTCTCGTCACAGACGTGACATCTATATAGTATGTATATAAAATACCCGCTCGGATGCGAACGGAACGTTGTGTGTAAATTTCAAAGCAATCGGTGAAGAACTATTGGAGATTAGCGATTTTGAACAAATGAACAATTACATTTTTTTATATAGATTGTTGTGTATGTTTTTATGTATTAAATGTTTGTTAACATTTGGTCTTTGTTCTTGTCCTGGAGAGGTTTCCCGGAACGTGAGAGAAGAGAGAGAAGAGAGAGAGAGAGAGGGTAGGGTGTGTGAACTCAAGACAACGAGGTCAGTTTTGTAGCCGAACCCCAAAATAAAAGTAATGCTGAACCCCTCGCCAGGATCAAGGAGTGTACAGAGTGAACTTCTAGGTAATTGCAAGCACTCCAGTGTCTATTGCTGGTCGAATGACAGTAGCGTAAATGTAGTTGCCGAGTTCAGCTCTATTTCTGTCAGGGAGTGGTTGGGGTCTCCGTTCGCCTGTATGCAAGTAACAGTCTGGTGCAACAACCAGCTCTTTATGGTAGAATTCCTCAGCATTCCCATGAACAGATTTGGGGGCCTGTCTGGGAGCGAATTGTCGCACCCATAGTTTGAGTCCAGGAGAGTAAACTGATACACCTTAGCAGCAATAGGTAGCCCATGTGACCACAGAAAGAATATCTCTTTCTCTTTTGGAAAAACCCACAGGACAAGATGGAGAAGGTGCAAATATTTGTAGAGTCAGGCAATCCTGAAGATTTGGAAGGTTGCACCAAAGAGCAGTTAAGGCAGATTGTAGAGAAATGTGGCATTAAGGTGATGTCATCTACAGTGACAGGAATGAAGTATCAGATCCTTAGACAGTTGAGAGCTAGGAGTAAAGCGTAGAGTAGTGAGCTCAGAAAGGAGCTGAAGATGAAAAGGATGATGATGGATAGGATGAAATAGGATCCCAAGGATCAAATAGGAGTAGTAGGAGTGGCTTCAGTCGCAGGAGTAGACAGAAAAGGAACTTGGAAAGGATTCAGCTAGAACTCCAGATGCAACGTGAGGACAAAGGGAGGCAGTTCCAACTAGAGATGTTGAGACTAGAACTGCAGATAAAAATGAAGGAGAAAAAGAGAAAAGTAAACTTGAGGTAGAGAAAGAAAAAGAGAAAACTAAGCTAGAGGTAGAAAAAGAGAAAATCAAAGTGGAGCAAGAAAAAGAGAAAACAAAACGAATGGAGATAGAAACAAATAGAGTTGTGGCAGAGTATAGTATTGAGCGTGGGTTGCCAGAGAGCACCTCACACGTGTCACACCCACTGGATAATAGAGTTAGGGAAAAAGACATTCAACTGTTTGTGCCAGAGAAGTCCGAGATCTTCTTTGAGCACTTTGAGAAAGTAATCAGCATCAAACAGTGGCCAAAAAACGAGTGAGCCTAATTGGTACAGTTATGACTGACCAGTGCTGCCAGAGAGGCATATATCCAGTTGTCTTTGGAGGAATGCCAGGATTACTGGACTGAGAAGAACAGCGTATTGCATTATTTTCCTAAAAATGTAACGGACTGGGTTACATGATGAAAGATTGAAGACATGGTAAGAGAGATGTGACCCCCTGACAATGTGGGACCCCCGCAACTCACGTGTAAATTTAACAAAGGACAGACCACAGAAAGCGAATTTAGTGAACGAGAGGTATGGTTCGTTCACGTATACAGGTTGGGTCAGCATAGGAGACCAACCAGAATTTGAAGTTAGTATCCTCAGAAGTACAGGAGCAAATCAGAGCTTGATTCTGAAAAGCCTGATCTGGGATGATCGACTTTTAGCTGGCTGTCTGAAAATTAAGGTTCATGGGTTATTGTCAGAGTGAGATATGCCCATGTGAGCTGTCAGACTGAAGTCAGATTATTTGTCGGCGGAGGTGATGTTGGGAGTGTGTCCTGACATACCTGTTCCAGGGATAAAAGTGATTCTGGGTAATGACTTGTGCAGGTCGAAGGTATTACCAGAACTCATAGTGAAAGTTATGCCATATGGTGCGAGAAGGGCCACAGTACTGATGGGACACCAGACAGAGTATACCTTGCGAGCATCCTAGAGGATGAGTCAGAGGACAGTCAAGTCATTGTGTACTCAGCCTGTGTAGTGGCATGGTCAGAGGTTGCCGACATGGGAGACACTGGAAGTCGAAGGAGATAAAGTTACAGATAAATGGGGAGATGAAAGAAGGCATCATCGGTGAAGACGAGAGAATGAAGTATGATGACAAGTGACGGACGTATGATGGTGGTAGATTGAAGTATGAGGATGATGAACCGAAGTATGAGGACGACAGAGGAGGAACAGATAATAGATGTCTAACACTTTACGTGTGGAATGCAAAAAGAAGACGAAGGGGAGGTGGAAATCAGTAAGCTAGAGAGGGCTGAGGGAGCGAAGGTGTCCAACACAGACAGCCTGGCCAAGGTGAGAGAGAAGTTTGGTCGTTTAGAGGATGATCATGTGTCCAACGGGTGATGAACCAGGTGTTGCAGGTGATGAGTCACAATAACATGGCTAAAATATGTTGACCAGACCACACGCTAGAAGATGAAGGAACGACGACGTTTCGGTCCGTCCTGGACCATTCTTAAGTCGATTGTCCAATCGACTTGAAAATGGTCCAGGACGGACCGAAACGTCGTCGTCCCTTCACCTTGTAGTGTGTGGTCTGGTCAACGAACCAGGTGTTGCATGGCGCAATGAGCTGTACTTTGTACATCGACGACATTGTTGTATTTGCAGACTTCTGGAGGGAGTACATATTGACTACTGGATTTGTTCGGACGATTAGAGAGGGCCAATATGACTATTAAGGGGCCCGGTGACGTAGTATATTTCAAAATTTGAAAAATAGTGAATAATTTTAAACAAATCTCCAGTTATTTGCCATCAGAGTCGTGAAATTTTCATCCCAGTAAGTTATTATTTTTTTACGATTTTTTTTAAATAAATGCGTGCAAGACTGGAGGAAACTGGTACTGATAATAACGATAACACTTCCTATATACTGGCAATCATAGATAGAGAGATGCAAGCACCTGTCAGACACGCAAAGAAGACAAGTAGTAGTAAGGAGGAACTACAAGGTGGATATACAGCTGGTGCCACCTGGAGGGCCAGATTTCAAACATAATAATAAGTTAGTATGTTATTATGCTCTATTTTATTATATATCATATAAATACATTGCCCCAATGGGGCAATGTATTTATTTCTTATGTCCCTTTGTACAATCAAATTTCTAATGTCCCATTGTACAAAAAACCTGATAACCACTTCTCATTTTTCAGTCCTTTTTTCTCCCTTTTGTTTTTAATTGGATTTTCATGTAACTTCTACATCCTGGAGAATGCACTAAGCATGTGGTTGTTGGAACGAAATTTGTCTAAATTTTATTCAGTTACAGGTGGCAGAAGTTGTGACTTTTATTTTTCGAGGGCCGATTTATTTTCAGATTTCAAACTATATTTTCTTTGTCTCTTTAGGTTATATTGGTGAATGAGGACCAGATGAAAACCTTATCACTTATATATGGTCAATATAGTTACTGCAATATATATGTTTGTTATCCCTAACCTATCCCTATATCTTCTGTTTTGGGTTGGTTATTTTTTCTTGACTTCATTTCAACACATATTGACCTACAGCTTTACATATTCGAGTATGAATGTTAAGCAATGTTAATTAAAACATACAAGAAAATTCATTTATTAGAACTACCATATTCATTGTCGATAACTTAAAACTTCAATTATCTCTCGCTCTCTTAAAAAAAAAAAAAAGAACTTTGGGACCGCTTCAAAAATTTCATTTCTGACCGATTCTCACCATTTTTACATATATGTGCAAAGTGTTTAGTTCTAAAGTTTCCTCGCTTTCGTTTTGTCATAAACCAGTTACTATTTGAGTTATTAATTTTTTGTATCTAAATTCTGCATATTTCGATCGCCATATGGAAAAACTCGTTTACAGTATACTATACTCTCAAACAATATTTTGCAACAAGGAAACTGAACTTTATATGCCATTCTGAGACCACAATGAATAAAATACCATTTGGTGACACTTTAATATTTTTAAAGCTAATTTGAAATTTTTATTTTTTATTTTTTTATTTTGTTTATTTTTTTCTGTTCATGGAATAATGTTAATCTATTACTAAAAGTTGGAGCATTTACCATGAAAATACTACTCACAAAAGAATTGTGTTTGAGGAAGTTTCGGTGCACCATCACCGGGCCCCTTAACTTGGTGAAGAGTGAGTTTGGAAGAGCCCGACTGGAGTACCTAGGTTATGTGGTAGGGTAAGGTTAGGTTGCTCCAGTGACGACAAAGGTAGAAGCCATCGATAATTTCCCGGTACCGAAAGGAAAGAAAGAGTTGTTTATGTACTTTAGAATGACTGGATGCTACAGGAGTTTCTGTATGAATTTTTCCACCATAGCCACTCCTATGATGAGTTTGTTGTCTAAGAATAAGACGTTGGAATGGAATGGAGTAGCCCAAGAGGCGTTTGATGAAACCAACAGATTATTGACCGAGGCGCCTGTATTAGTGTCGACGGATTATGGAGCACTGTTTGCGTTGTTTGTGAATGCCAATGATGTAGAAGCCTGAGATGTATTGACGCAGCAAAAGGACGAAATATATCGCCCCGTGTCTTTCTTCTCCATGAATTTTGCAAAGCATCAGAGATCATACAGTATGGTAGAGAAGGAGACATTGGCATTGGTCCTGGCACTCAAGCATTTTGATGAATACGTAAGTGGGAAGGATACCCAGTTACTGTGTATACAGATCATAATACCCTGGAATTGTTGAGTAAGATGAAGTACGTAAATGAGAGGTTAACTAGTGGTTCCTGTTACTTCAAGAGTATAACCTGATCATGAGACATGTAAAAGAGCGAGATAAAGTGGTGGCTGACACCTTGACACGACCCTAGCCACTGAGAATAACTCTAAAAAATAAGGGAAGGGGAGTGTTATGACCCCAGTTTGCCTGGAGAAACAAGTCTACCTGATGAGAGTTACTCTGCTTTCCGGACCAGAAATTAAGCCGTCAGTGGAAGATATGTATGCAATATACGTCAGGGAGTGATTTAATAATACAGGCAGAGAACAAGCATCTTTTTAATGTTATTGGAAATAGAATGTTGACAGTTTGGGACGCTATGCGACGTTAACGGTCACAGTAACGCCATTTGAGTTGCCACAGTCATCAGAGGTAGACGTGTGTTCCTGTATCCTGGGAATATTGAAGAATACGGCCCTGGATGAATTGTTTGAGTGCCAGCTACAGTGCATTGCTGTTGAGGAAACTGCCAAGGGCGTGACGCACGTAACCTCTCAGTATTTATGAAGATTTGGAGACGACCTCAAGCCGAGTGGTGGTCGTGTCTGTGTAGAACTCTAAATAGTTGGATCCTCACGTGGCGGAGGATCCTCACGAGCATGTGAATTTGTGTGGAGCTTGCCAGGCGAGTGTGTGGGCCCAAGTCAGGAGCAGAAGAGCTGTGTGAGCTTACAGTGGGAGGCAGTCTTAAGGAGATTTTGTTGGACGTCTCAGAGGACGCCATCTTGGAGCGCCCCCCCCCCAAGCTACAGATTCTGTGGTAAGCTCCTTTATCCGTTGAAATAGTGGTTGCCTGCACTAGATCGTGTGCCCAGCGATCATGGCAAGTGTTTATGCAAGTAGGATTCATATTTTTTGTAAACAGTGAGTAAAAATAAGCTGTTAAAAATAAGCAGATAAGAGAACATGCTGAAGGGAGGAGTGATACACCTTCTCTCGAGGAAGTGCAGTGTGGATAACTGAGGGGCGGAGGCCCCCTGCGTCGTGACCAGGGCAGAGGTCCAAGCATCGTGTCAAGACATGTTACCAGTATAGACTCACCCAAGGATGGGGAGCACCACAGTTGGGACGATGCGGAGGAGGGGTAAGAGAAGGGGATGAGGAGGAAGGGGAAGAGGAGGCGGGAGAGGAGGGGTAAGAGAAGGGGATGAGGAGGAAGGAGAGAGGAAAGAGAAGGGGGATGAAGAGGAAGGGAAAGAGGAGGGGGAGAGGGGAGGGGTAAGAGAAGGGGGATGAGGAAGAAGGGGAAGAGGATGGTGAAGAAGGGAGGGGGTAAGAGAAATGGAAAGAGACGGGGGTAGGGGTAAGAGAAGGGGGATGAGGAGGGGGAGGGGATGTGGAGGAAGGAAAAGAGGAAGAGGAAGAGGTGAGGGGTAAGAGAAGGGGGATGAGGAGGAAGGGGAAAAGGAGGGGGGGAGGGGTAAGAGAAGGACAATGAGGAGGAGAGGAAAGAGGGGAGGATGGAAGAGGGATGGGGAGGGAGTTTAACAGGACCTGTGTGACTGCTAGTGCCTATACACATTAAGCCTACAGAGTTGCCATGATGAGTTAGGACGCTGGATTATACAGGCATGTCTTGGTAGATGACTATGGTGTGTTCATCTTCATAAAATACAGCAAGAAAAATAGAGAATCAGATATTAATGTTTTAAATAACTTTATCTCTGATTTTACTTCTGAATTAAATTAATATTATAAATTGATCAATGGTTGGTTCAGGCAGCGACTGTTGTCATGAGGCGCTCACCAGGCCATGGTCAGTACCCAGCTGACCATAACCGTGGTGGGCCTGTGTTTATACCCGCACGTAGTGACACCCCTCCCTCTGCACTTCCCCTTCCTTCTCTTACCCCTCCCCTCTTCCCCTTCCTTCTCTTACACCTTTCCTCTTCCCCCTCCTCATCCCCCTTCTCTTACCACTCCCCCTCCTTACCCCCCTATCTCTTACCCCTCCCCCTTATCTTACCTCTCCTCTCTACCCCCTCTCCTCTTCCCCTTCCTCCTCATCCCCCCTTCTCTAACCCCTCCCCTCTTCCCCCTCGTCTTCCCTTCCTCCACATCCCCCGTTCTCTTACTCTCTCTCCCCTCCTTATCCCCTTTATCTTACCCATCCCACTCTTCTTCCCCTTTCTCCTCATCCCCCTTCTTTTACCCCTCCCCCTCCTATTTCCCTTCCTCCTCATCCCCTTCTCTTTCCACTTCCCTCTCCTCCCTCCTCTTTCCCTTCCTTCTCTTACCACTCCCCCTCTTCCCCTTCCTTCTCTTACCCATCCCCTCTTCCCCTTCCTTCTCTTACTCCTCCCCTATCCCCCCTTCTTTTCCCCTTCCTCCTCATCCTCCTTATCTTACCCACTTCCTCCTTCTTACCCCCGTTTTGGTACCTCTCCCCTTCCTAATCCCTCCTCTTCCCATTCCTTCTCTTACTACTCCACTCTTCCCCTTCCTCCTCATAACCCTTCTTTTACCCCTCCCGTCCTCACCCCCCTTCTCTTACCCCTCCCTTCTTTCCCTACTCTTTCCCTTCCTCCTCATCCTCGTCCTATTACCCTTTTCCCCCTCCTTACCCCCCCCCCCGTTCTCGTACTCCTCCCGGTCCTTACCCCCCTCCTTACCCGTCCCCTCTTCCCTCTCCTTTTCACCTTCCTTCTCATTCACCTTCTCTTCCCCCCTCATCTTCCCCGTCCTCCTCGTCCCCCTCCTTCACCTTCCTCCTCGCTCTCCTCCTCTTCCTCCCACCACGCCACACTACTACACCATACCACTACACCATGCTACTACACCAGGCTACTACACCATGCTACTACACAATGCTACTACACCATGCTACTACACCATGCTACTACACCAGGCTACTACACCATGCTACTACACCAGGCTACTACACCAGGCTACTACACCATGCTACTACACCATGCTACTACACCATGCTACTACACCAGGCTACTACACCATGCTACTACACCAGGCTACTACACCATGCTACTACACCATGCTACTACACCATGCTACTACACCATGCTACTACACCACGCCACTACACCAGGCTACTACACCATGCTACTACACCATGCTACTACACCATGCTACTACACCATGCTACTACACCATGCTACTACACCAGGCTACTACACCATGCTACTACACCACGCTACTACACCATACGACTACACCACGCTACTACACCACGCCACTACACCAGGCTACTACACCATGCTACTACACCATACGACTACACCACGCTACTACACCACGCCACTACACCATGCTACTACACCAGGCTACTACACCACGCCACTACACCAGGCTGCTACACCATGCTACTACACCACGCCACTACACCAGGCTACTACACCACACCACTTCACCACGCTACTACACCACGCTACTACACCTGGCTGCTACACCAGGCTACTACACCAGGCTACTACACCAGGCTACTACACCATGCTACTACACCAGGCTACTACACCAGGCCACTACACCAGGCTACTACACAACACTACTACACCAGGCTACTACACCATGCTACTACACCACGCTACTACACAAGGCTACTACACTATGCTACTACACCAGGCTACTACACCAGGCTACTACACAACACTACTACACCAGGCTACTACACCAGGCTACTACACCAGGCCACTACACCAGGCTACTACACAACACTACTACACCAGGCTACTACACTATGCTACTACACAACACTACTACACCAGGCTACTACACCATGCTACTACACCAGGCTACTACACCACGCTACTACACCATGCTACTACACAAGGCTACTACACTATGCTACTACACCAGGCTACTACACCAGGCCACTACACTATGCTACTACACCAGGCTACTACACCAGGCCACTACACTATGCTACTACACCAGGCTACTACACTATGCTACTACATCAGGCTACTACACTACACTATGCTACTACACCATGCTACTACACCAGGCCACTACACTGTGCTACTACATCAGGCCACTACACAATGCTACTACACTATGCTACTACACCAGGCTGCTACACCAGACCACTACACAATGCTACTACACTATGCTACTACACCAGGCTACTACACCAGGCCACTACACTGTGCTACTACATCAGGCCACTACACAATGCTACTACACTATGCTACTACACCATGCTACTACACCAGGCCACTACACTATGCTACTACACCATGCTACTACACCACGCCACTACAGTATGCTACTACACCATGCTACTACACCACGCCACTACACTATGCTACTACACCATGCTACTACACCACGCCACTACACTATGCTACTACACCATGCTACTACACCAGGCCACTACACTATGCTACTACACCAGGCTACTACACCAGGCCACTACACTGTGCTACTACAAATGAAAAATAAATAAAAGTGATGAACCAACCATTATTATGATCCTCTTTTATTTTACTAAATGTATAAATATATTTTTATATTTTTACATTTCCTATTTTATTCACATTTTAACTTGAAACAATTTATAAAAGGTGTCACAAAGTTTCATATTAGGGATAGGTATGTAGGTTTTGGTTATAAGTTTTGGGAACCTATTTATAATCACACAAAATAAGATATCTAATGCATGAAAACAAACGATTCCACTCCTTTCTAACACTTTCCATGAACGTTTCGGAAACTTAAAATTATTTCCTAGGGAGAGAGCAGGTAGTCACGGCGGCTTGAGCAGGGTGTGAACTCAAGACAACAAGGCCAGTTTTGGAGCCGAACCCCTAAATATAGGTAACGCTAAACCCCTTTCCAGGATCAGGAAGCATACAGGATGATCTCCCAAGTAATTGCAAGCACTCCATTGTCCATTGCTGGTCGACCGACAGTAGGGGAAGTGTGGTTACCGAGGTCGGCTGTTTTTCTATCAAGGAGTGATTGGGGTCTCTTTTCGCCTGTATGCAAGTAACAGTCTAGTGCAATAACCAGCTCTTTATAGAAAAAATCCCCAGCCACCCCTTGATATTCTTCCATTAAATAGTTGGAGAAGGGGGTTGAGAATACCTCCTTGCGATGTACTATTTTCATGTCTTTTGTATTCAGAGACTGTGCCATAAAGTTTCACTCCTGCTTCTCTGTTTAAGAGACAGTTTTTGGTCCAGGAGAGACCCCATAGTAGATCAGGTCACTTTTCACATTGATGGCACATCCCCTGGATTGCCCGTTGATCCATGGAAGGAAGAAGCTTTGATAGTCTGAGATTTTAGGTTCTAATCCGCCTCGAAGCAAGCTCTCCTGTAGTAGCAGGATGTCTATGCCTTTGGTTGCTGCTATGCATTGCAAGTGTTGCAATTTTGTGTGTAGCCCTTGCACTTTCCATTGCAGGTTCTTTAGTCCCCCAGGTTGTTGGAATTTGTTGATATTACCAACACGATTGATGATTGTAAATAAAGATTAAGCCGCACTAAAGGTGTCACAAGCATGAATAGCCCATATGTGGTGGCTCTTTCATTACCAGTACCAATAGCAAATATTAGAGATCTGTGGATAGATGGGGTCTTCATGGTGGTTTTCTGCCTCAGAGGGCTGGCTGTACCAGCAATGGAGCCGGTGGGTTAGTGTAGGCCTCTAGGTCTTTCGTTTTTTTCTTTGGCTAAGACTTGCTTCGAGTTGACATGTCCATGTTGTCATTAGAGTTTGCTGAGGTGGTCTCCATGAGGAGGTTTTGTACCGAGTAGGTGTCGTATATGTGCAGTGACGGTAGAGCTCCTAGTAAGATTTCCTCATCCGAGGAGTCGTAACATCCATAGTTGGTGGTTTTGTCTTTGGTCTCACAGCCTGAGGTTGGCTCAGGTGTTGAGGATTAGTGGTAGAATCTATTTCAGGAGCGTTGGTGGTGCTGTTAGTATTTGTAGACAGCACGTCTGCTTGTGTGTCTGCTGGGATGGTGTTGGTAGGAGTGTTGGGAGCTGGAGAGGGAAATACTCTGTTTGTGCCGCCTGGGTCTTGTGTGGTTCTGGAGTCTATGTTGAGATCGACCTTGTGGTCGTCCTGGTGATAGTCTCCGGAGTGGTAGTGGAGGCAGTGTGACTTGCATCCGGGGTGAAGATAGGGTCCAGGCCGTTGGCTAGGTACAGCACGCTGAGTTCTTTGACGATTCGTTGATTGTCTGGCCCAGCAAACCTCTCCGCTACTCAAATAAAACCAAGGCTAATGCCTGTACGTGATGCAAGCGACTGTAAGGGTGCTGGTGGTCCTTGGGTCTCCAGTGTGGAGGCCAGGTGGCTTGTTGGGAGGAGCCACTGTTTGGTCGGACTGGGAAGTCTTCTGGTAGGTTTGTGGAAGCTGAGGTGCTATGCATTGAGAGTGTTGCAATTTTGAGCACAGCCCTTGCACATTCCATTGCAGGATCTTTGGTCCTCTGGACTGTTGGAATTTGGTGATATTACCGTGGCATCCATGGAGTCAGGTGAACTCATTGGAAATTGAAATTGGAGTTCAGGATCTTGGTGTACTTGAAACTGACTCATCAAAGTCGCTTTCAGAAGAACTGGACTCTACCTCCTGTTTTTTAGGAGTGTGTTTCCTGCCTTGCATTCATGAAGGTGAGGATATTGTTTTTCGAATTTCTTGAGCTTGTGCTAAATTGTGTTATGAGTCTCTATGGTTTGCTTGAAACCGTATGTCGACAGCAAACTTTCGACCAATCTTATGATGAAGGCCTTAAGCATAGGCCACAGGGTGTCCAGTTGAGTAGGTACATTACTTATTGATGTGCTGGTCTGGAGCCTGTTTACTCTTTGGACCTTATCAGTCGAAACTCGGACACTCTTATCTTCTTTGCCTCCAGTGTGCTTACTGGATGCATTGGGCGGGCGATTACGTTGAACTATTTTCTGTTTGTGACCCCCAGCCATCCCTTTGTTCTGGACGGAGACCACCATCGGCCATGGTGGAGGGTCATGCGCCATCTCCATCTGGTTTGGTCTTGGTAAGCTCTACGCTGTTTTTGTGGGCTGGGAAACTGGTATATATTTGGGTTTGGACTGCTGCTCTGTTGTAGGCGTAAGGGTTCTTCGGGATCCTTTTAAGCCTTTTAAGGGCATCTCAAGTTCCAAGGGTGGTATGCTTTGGAGCAATTTGGACACATAGCTTGAATAGGCTGGTTAGCATTGTGTTTATCAAAGAATATTTTCGTGTCATGGGGCAGGCTGCAGACTCCACACCTCACTAGGCGTTGGCTGCCGTCCCTGTTATGTCCAAATCTCTGACGTCTGAAGCATCTGAGGGGCAATGTGGTGTAGGGCTTGTGTTGGAACACGCCCCAAATGCCAAGATAAAGTTTTTTTGGAATCCGTCTTTTTACTATGAGAAGGACTTGTGGGGTTTTGTGCTTTGTGGATTTTTCCTGGCATCTTTCTGCTGACACCACATAATTCAGCTTTTCGAAATGAGATAAGGCCATGTGCATGAGACAGTGGACAACAATTATTTTCCTAATTTTGTCCTCTGCCTTGATTTTGTCGCATTTCCTGTAATTCTTAAGAATTGTTACAGCTGTTTTATCTTTGGATTTAGAATATATTCGCCAGACTGTTCGGTTGTTGTTGTTGTTTTAGATTAGCTACTCAGAACAATTTTTTTATGTAGCACGGGGCTATAGTGAGCCCATAATTGAGTACAGTTATTCGCGATAACCTTGTTACTGATATATTTGAGTAAAAGTTTTAAATGAAGGTGGGGATTTCTCCTTATCCCCCTTTATTTTTAGCTTCTGTTTTAGCGAACTGGTTTTAGTCTTATTTTAAAAACATTATCTTGGTGGTGTATATAGGTGTACAGTGTTCACTAGTGTGTTACATTTTTCAACTGCTTTTCTAATCATTGTAGTCACTGTGGAATTTGCATCTAATGCATCTGCTGTCATTGGATTAATGTTGAATTTGATGCGCAGGTCTTCAGTTGCGTCACATTCCAGTAAGTAATTTAATAGTGGTGCCTCTGCATCTGTTCAGCAGATATGATACTCTTTAACTATTGAGTTTATTACCACCCAACAGCTCTTGTAACCAACTCTGAGTCTGTGTATGGCTACTGCAATGTCTCTGGATATGTTTTTACCAAGCTTGAAAGACTAGTACACAGTGGTTTGTTCTAACCACATCGCAGTGGATTTTCCTTCAGCTACTTTGGGTATATGGGGAAATTTTGATAGTTGGGAGTGTTTACTTCTTGATTTACTCCTTACTCTGTGAAAAACTTGGAGGGATTTTAACTTGTATAACAGGTAGAGCAGTGAGTGTTTTTGCTAGTGAGTCTGCCTTTGCATTACCATCTATGCCAATGTAACTTGATATCCAATTTAGGGTAACTGACAGCCCTAGATTGTGCTCTTCTTTTCCAAGATGTAGGTTTTCTGTGATAAGTTGTATATTATCACTGTGCTGGCTGGATAACAATGCCTGGAGCAAAGATTTAGAGTCGGTATGAATGATGACATCATGTAAATTATTCTCAATTAAATAGTTTATGGCCTCCTTTAGGCATATAATTCTGTTTGCAATATTAAGCATGACCATGCGGTGTTGAAGTTGACCGCATGGTCGTCCTTGTGGTAGTTTCCGGAGTGGTAGAGGAGTTCTTTGACGATTCGTTGATTGTCTGGCCCAGCAAACCTCTCCGCTACTCAAATAAAACCAAGGCTAATGCCTGTACGTGATGCAAGCGACTGTAAGGGTGCTGGTGGTCCTTGGGTCTCCAGTGTGGAGGCCAGGTGGCTTGTTGGGAGGAGCCACTGTTTGGTCGGACTGGGAAGTCTTCTGGTAGGTTTGTGGAAGCTGAGGTGCTATGCATTGAGAGTGTTGCAATTTTGAGCACAGCCCTTGCACATTCCATTGCAGGATCTTTGGTCCTCTGGACTGTTGGAATTTGGTGATATTACCGTGGCATCCATGGAGTCAGGTGAACTCATTGGAAATTGAAATTGGAGTTCAGGATCTTGGTGTACTTGAAACTGACTCATCAAAGTCGCTTTCAGAAGAACTGGACTCTACCTCCTGTTTTTTAGGAGTGTGTTTCCTGCCTTGCATTCATGAAGGTGAGGATATTGTTTTTCGAATTTCTTGAGCTTGTGCTAAATTGTGTTATGAGTCTCTATGGTTTGCTTGAAACCGTATGTCGACAGCAAACTTTCGACCAATCTTATGATGAAGGCCTTAAGCATAGGCCACAGGGTGTCCAGTTGAGTAGGTACATTACTTATTGATGTGCTGGTCTGGAGCCTGTTTACTCTTTGGACCTTATCAGTCGAAACTCGGACACTCTTATCTTCTTTGCCCCCAGTGTGCTTACTGGATGCATTGGGCGGGCGATTACGTTGAACTATTTTCTGTTTGTGACCCCCAGCCATCCCTTTGTTCTGGACGGAGACCACCATCGGCCATGGTGGAGGGTCATGCGCCATCTCCATCTGGTTTGGTCTTGGTAAGCTCTACGCTGTTTTTGTGGGCTGGGAAACTGGTATATATTTGGGTTTGGACTGCTGCTCTGTTGTAGGCGTAAGGGTTCTTCGGGATCCTTTTAAGCCTTTTAAGGGCATCTCAAGTTCCAAGGGTGGTATGCTTTGGAGCAATTTGGACACATAGCTTGAATAGGCTGGTTAGCATTGTGTTTATCAAAGAATATTTTCGTGTCATGGGGCAGGCTGCAGACTCCACACCTCACTAGGCGTTGGCTGCCGTCCCTGTTATGTCCAAATCTCTGACGTCTGAAGCATCTGAGGGGCAATGTGGTGTAGGGCTTGTGTTGGAACACGCCCCAAATGCCAAGATAAAGTTTTTTTGGAATCCGTCTTTTTACTATGAGAAGGACTTGTGGGGTTTTGTGCTTTGTGGATTTTTCCTGGCATCTTTCTGCTGACACCACATAATTCAGCTTTTCGAAATGAGATAAGGCCATGTGCATGAGACAGTGGACAGCAATTATTTTCCTAATTTTGTCCTCTGCCTTGATTTTGTCGCATTTCCTGTAATTCTTAAGAATTGTTACAGCTGTTTTATCTTTGGATTTAGAATATATTCGCCAGACTGTTCGGTTGTTGTTGTTGTTTTAGATTAGCTACTCAGAACAATTTTTTTATGTAGCACGGGGCTATAGTGAGCCCATAATTGAGTACAGTTATTCGCGATAACCTTGTTACTGATATATTTGAGTAAAAGTTTTAAATGAAGGTGGGGATTTCTCCTTATCCCCCTTTATTTTTAGCTTCTGTTTTAGCGAACTGGTTTTAGTCTTATTTTAAAAACATTATCTTGGTGGTGTATATAGGTGTACAGTGTTCACTAGTGTGTTACATTTTTCAACTGCTTTTCTAATCATTGTAGTCACTGTGGAATTTGCATCTAATGCATCTGCTGTCATTGGATTAATGTTGAATTTGATGCGCAGGTCTTCAGTTGCGTCACATTCCAGTAAGTAATTTAATAGTGGTGCCTCTGCATCTGTTCAGCAGATATGATACTCTTTAACTATTGAGTTTATTACCACCCAACAGCTCTTGTAACCAACTCTGAGTCTGTGTATGGCTACTGCAATGTCTCTGGATATGTTTTTACCAAGCTTGAAAGACTAGTACACAGTGGTTTGTTCTAACCACATCGCAGTGGATTTTCCTTCAGCTACTTTATGTATGTGGGGAAATTTTGATAGTTGGGAGTGTTTACTTCTTGATTTACTCCTTACTCTGTGAAAAACTTGGAGGGATTTTAACTTGTATAACAGGTAGAGCAGTGAGTGTTTTTGCTAGTGACTGCCTTTGCATTACCATCTATGCCAATGTAACTTGATATCCAATTTAGGGTAACTGACAGCCCTAGATTGTGCTCTTCTTTTCCAAGATGTAGGTTTTCTGTGATAAGTTGTATATTATCACTGTGCTGGCTGGATAACAATGCCTGGAGCAAAGATTTAGAGTCGGTATGAATGATGACATCATGTAAATTATTCTCAATTAAATAGTTTATGGCCTCCTTTAGGCATATAATTCTGTTTGCAATATTAAGCATGACCATGCGGTGTTGAAGTTGACCGCATGGTCGTCCTGGTGGTAGTTTCCGGAGTGGTAGAGGAGGCAGTGAGATTTACGCTAGTGGCTATGATGGGGGCCAGGCCATTGTTTATGTATAATGCGTTTAGTTCACTGACAAAGCGCTGGTTGTCTGGTCCTGCAAGCCTTTCCGCTAGTTTAAGAAGACCAGGGATAATGCCTGCACGTGATGCAGGGAGCTGTGAAGGAGCCTGTGGGACCTTGGGTCCCCAATGAGAAGGCTGTGTCGCCTGCTGGGAGGAGCCACATGTTGGTAGGACCGGAAAGTCTTCTGGTCAACTAGTGAGAGCTAAGGTGGTGAGTTGAACGCTTGGGGCTCTGGTCGAGAAGGTAGAAGAGTTGTTTCTTTTGGCTTCAACCTGGGCCTTGATGATTTCCTGTCTGCGGGGGCAGCGGTAGGAAATTGCGGGGTGATTGCCATCACAGAGCAAGCAGATGATGGCCTTGCATATGGAGTAGTGATGGTCCAGTGCGCACAGGCTACACCTCTGGACAGGGTGCTGACACTTGTTGGTCGGGTGGGAGAGCTCGTAGCACTTAAAGCACTGCTGGATCTCATGGTATCGTTTCCTTTTTATTTGGTGGGGTGGTATTTTTAGGCCGAAGCAGTAGAATCCTTGTGTGGCAGCCTGGGTGGCCGCAGCTATGGTGGTGAACGTAATCTTCATTGATGTTTTGTCGGTGATGCAGAACTCTAGGTTGAATACCGACAGGTTTGGATTTTCTTCCTCGATATTGTTTATGATATGATGTTGTGGTCGCTCAGCGATCCACTGGCTGGTCCTGCTGGTAAAAACAGTTCTTCCGGCCAGGAACTGACGTGGGAAGTGAGGATGTAGGTAGTGCTCTTTGTGAAGAAAGGCATCGTTAGTGAGGAGTTTTTCTAGCTCCTCTTCACATGAAAAGTAGAGCACGATATCTTCACCTTCCTGACTAATGTCAGCGGGTTTGAGGCCAGTTTCGTCCTTCAGGACCTTTAAAGTATTGCTTCTTCCGATAGCATGACCTTCAAGTGGAGTAGCGCTGACCTTAAGACGTTTGGGTCGCATTGTGACCACACTGCGCCTTGTGATGTGTTGGATGGAGATGTCTCTCCCGTCCTGTGTCTCTCCGCTGCTAACACAGCCGGGACTGCTGGACTGTTCGGTTGGCGTATTGGATTTATACCATTGCGAGGTCAGGTACATACATATTGGTGAGGTGTAAAAGGTAAGAAGCATAGATCAATAAGGTATACATACAATTAGGTGAGGAGTAAGAAGTAAAGGTTAGAAGCACATACAAAGACTAGTTAGGTGTAGTGGGAGAAGCCTTTTGGGCATTGTCATCAACGTTGGCATCTTCACGTTCCGGTCTTGTTCTCACTCTCATGGTGGGTTGAGTGAACAGTTCCATTATTTGAGTATTTATGGTGGGTTGTTCAACGTTTTATGTGAATGGCTTCTAGAATTTATAATTTTACACATAGGGTTTTATGTAATATGTAAGTATATTTATTCAGTATTTCTCTTGTTAGTGTGATGTCATGGGTTTGTCTCATGCGATTTTTAGAGGCACCTGATTGAAGATGACGGGTCAAACGCCTTGTCAGCTTGGTCGACGCATACCTATGTACTTAGATTGAAGGCTTCATCCTTCGTGGGGGCAGGTGTACATATATATCAAGTTCGACTTCTGTAAAGGGTTCTCAGTCGGATTCGGGCAGTTTGTAATGGGGTTAATGATCTTCTTTGTTTTATAGTATATGATTGTGTCTAAGTTTTGGTTAGGAGTTTTACTCCGTTGTCGATTATTTCTTATTTCTTTATGTTTACTTTGCGTGGTGGATTTGTAATTTAATTTTATTAGAGGTGTTGTGGTTTCTGTTCTTTGTTTATGATTATACCACCTGTTCAAGTGTCTTCTTATATATTAGTGTTTATCTTATAGTTGCTATATCCATTGTTCACCAACACCTGCGTTATCCTTTCAAACTTCTTACTCACGTTACTCCATTCAGAGTAGTGAGTAAGGGCTCGACGGATATAAGCGTTGAGAACACTGGCTTTGAATCTTTTGGGTCACTCACTCCTACTATTTAACATAATCCTATGTTTGTATGCTTGGTATAGACACCAGTGCTCAGAAATGCTCCTATGTTTATTATTAATATATCCAGGAAAGACAGACTGTTATTTTCACTATTTTCATGGGTGAATCGTAATCCTGACTCCTCTTTCTAGATTGCTTTTCATATCAATTAATTCTTCTAGGTCTTTTACTATTACGAATATGTCATCGACATAACGGCAGTATTCACTTGGCATTAGCCTATTACTGAAAACTCTTTCCTCGATTGTTATAATGTAAAAAACTGCAAATAGCACTATAAGAGGGGAGTCCATTGCTACTCCGTCTATCTGTAGATACATGTTACCTTGCTGAATGATGAAAGAAGCTTCCTTTGAACACCTACAGTAATGTCGTTCATTATTGAGGCGTATGAGTGAGAACGCAATTACTGAAGGCTCGAGTGTGGTAGAGTTAACTCTAAAACCCTGGATGGGTCCTAGTTTGGGGCCTCCAGAGCCTTTCAGAGAGCTTAGAAGAGTCCTGGGCTGGTCAACTTTTGTTCTACCGTGGCCGAGTCAGTTATTGCAGGCGTCAGTTACAGAAGGCTCCACACTGAGGCGACGTAGAAGAAAGCTCGCCACTCTAAGGTCACTTGCTGTTGCGGCGAGCCTGGGACCAAAATCCTTGAGAAACCTTGCACATTCTCTCTATGGACCTCGTGTCTCAGAACCTTTCAGAACAAAATTGTAAAGGTGATCTATTTCTGTGTACTTGATTGATTTGTGACTGTGTATTGCCGCAGCTCCTGCTTAACCAACAAAGAGGGGGATTACGTGGCTGCCAAAGTGGATATGAATGTACTCACACCATTCATCAGTCATTTCTCCATAGATGTAGTGTGATTCCATCAGGTCGACCAGAAAGAGCAGGAAACTTAAAGTTCATTAGGTTACTGTGCTCTCTGCTGGACACTGGGAAATGTAAGGCTCCTGTTAATGATGTCGTTGACTAAGTCGGGTCTTGAGTGCCAACCCACTTATTTTCTGCAGCGCAGGCTGTGTGATCCATATTCGTCTGCATCTGCCTCACTGCATATACACCTACATACAATGTGATTGGGGTAGAAAAGCGGAGGGCGTCTGCAATACAGAATTGTTGAGGATCAAAACGTATGCCCTTCACAGTCATAGGGACTGCCAAAATAACGTCCCCTGCATGGGGAGCCTGCACAGATGTGAGGTGACCATGATCACAGGGAGTTAGTGTTGCCTCCAGCAAAGTTGTTGCATCTTTCTGTACGATGTGGCTGTCCCAGCTAGATAATTTATTGGCATTCAGTATGGCTGGTCTGAGTGCTAGGTCTGCCAGGGTACCTCATTTTGTGTTACATTCTGTGTAGTGGGGGTCATGTCCCCGCTGAGTTCCCACTTTGTGTGCAGGACAATATCATTTTGTGATGGACTTACATTGTGTATTTTTTTTCTTATTATATTGATTAAATATCCGCACCTTTACATACAAGGAAAATCATTCCCCTTCTGTACACCATCATCTCTTTTCTTGGCCCTTCACTACATTACAGGGAAATACTGGTTTGTAAATAGGTTTGTATTCTGCTTCAGTGCACATGTTGACCAACATGTCTCCCGTCACTGCTGATGCCATCAGGTATGGTTGTATGTGTATGTCAGTAGCAGTGGCTGAGAGAACACTAACCCTGACACACCCCAGATACCTCATACCCTCCAATGAAAAATCAAATATACAAATTTCAGGTGTAGTGAGGAGTTGATGCTGCTAAAACTAATGAGGACCTGCAGTTGTTTCAACCAAGAAATTTTCAAAAATAAACTACTTACCAAATAAAGTTAGGCCTATCACACTTATGTATGACACTCATGTAACTCTACGAAACTTCTGGATGTTCAGGCACAACAAGGTAACAAAAAGTCGTTGGATCTCTTCGGATGCATAAAATATAAAACCTAATAGGAAACATACAATGAAAAAACTGTGCATTCATAGATACTCTACAAAATGTAGTTTGGCACAAACTTTGGGAGTTACGGAGGGAGAGATCCGGGCAGAACTTCAGCAGGCCGTACACAGCCTCAACGCTGCCAGCTTCCACTGCCACGTGAAGAGCTGTATTTTCTGCCGGAAGAGAAACAATAGCATGAAAGTAACTGTTAGTGGAAACAAATTTTGCATTTCTCTGAGGCTATTCACCAGTTTTTTTTTAACGTGCTATGATTAATTTGATTAATCTATGATTAACTATGATTAATTTAACAATTATTGTAATAATAATAACCTTAGTAACGATACATGTTATGGTATTGGGGAATTGAATTGTTTGTGAGTGCTCGAGAAAAAATAAATAGAATCTAAAACGGAAAGAAATTATTTATTCTAATGAAAAAAAATCCTATCACAAATGGAACGACTTGAAAGAGTCGTTCAAAAAAACAAAGTCGTCTATTTCTTTACCAGCCCCATTTGTGACTGTTAGCTGTGTAATGCTCAATATTTTGGCAAGTCCCAAATATTAGAAGATTGAACTAATTAAATAGATATATCATAAGAGCAAGAAGACTGCCAACTGGCTCATGAGGAGCTCTCCTGATACCAAACAAACCTCCTTGAAAGAGACCAATATTTTATGCCATCACATAACCACTTTGAGACTGTCAGCTCCAACGAATTCAATGTATTGGGAAAGCAACAACATCCCTTTTAAAACGCCTAACACTGTACAAGCAGCAAGGACCTATTGAAGAACATATACTCACTAAACATAACCAGACAATCACCAGAGATATACTCTCTAAACATAACCAGACCATCACCAGAGATATACTCACTAAACATACCCAGACCATCACCAGAGATATACTCACTAAACATAACCAGACCATCACCAGAGATATACTCACTAAACATAACCAGACCATCACCAGAGATATACTCACTAAACATAACCAGACCATCACCAGAGATATACTCACAAACAACACCAAAATAATCGTCAACAACAACAGACTGGACATCCGCGAGGCATTAAACATAAAGCAAACAAAGCAACACATCAATTGCCAACTAGCACCAAATTACACTCCTGTGGGGAAGTTTTATTAATTTTATTAATTTCATTTAATTCAACATTGTAAAATTGTGAAATTATACTAATTAAATATTTATTTCATAAAAGCTTAGTGGACTGAATTTTTCAAATTTCACACATATTGATCTACACTGACTATGGGTGTTTTATATTTAAATTCAACTAAACTAAATTAAATCAGTTAGTTAAACTAAGTAAATAATTCAGGTTATTTAAATTGAATAAGTGAATTGATTTAGTAATTATATGGAGCAGAAAAAGTAAGTATATATTGTGACGGAGTTCCCCCCCCTTATAATTCTCCCACGCCTGCAGTAAGAGTCATGTCTACTTTTCCCACGCGTTCTCTACGTTGCAGGCTACAATTTGATATATGGGAGAGAGTGGAGTGTTCTCGGAGAGCCGAGAAATTTGTGAGATAGTAATATTTTGGCCTGTGGTTTAGGCCCTTTAGGGAGCCAAGATGGCGCTTGCCTCCCTGATCTCCCGCCAAAACCGTGTGACGTCAGTGGCACCGGATTGGTCACCGACAGCAATGTGGCACCGGGAGCCAATGAAAACCTCCCGTGGCGAAAGTGACGTCACGAAGGAAGGGGGTCCGGCCCGCGAGCTGGGCTGGCGCCATCAGTCAGACACGACACGTCATAGAGGTTGGACGTGCGACGGTTGATCCTGTCAGTTGGACAGTTGTTTCCCGCTCCCGTGGATTTACGCGTCACCTGAAGTCCGCCAGTACTCTGAGAAGTCTTCCCTAGTTCATGTGTTGAACCAGAAGAGGGAATTGACGGTTATTTGAGCAACAAGTGCTCCAGTCAGGTGCTGTGCAAGAAGCAGTGAAGCCGTGCAGTGACGTATGTTGACGTCTGTGGCAATTCACCAGTTCGTGACAGCGTAGTGGCTGACAGAGCCACTGGGTAGCTGAGGAAGAGAGGACTATTTGGGGAAACCGGACGACTGTAGCTGAGACGTAGGCGACAGCCGTTGCTGGGAGAAGACGACGGCCAGGAGACCGACTCCAACCTTCAAGAAGTTAAGAAGGAGGACGGACCTGCAGTGAGGAGGCACGGAGACGACGCACTAAACGGTGGGACGACGAGAGGCTCTGGTAGGACACGACGACGTGTAGTGTGGGGGCGTTCCCGACACGAGGACCAGGAGCTGCATCTCGACTCTCATCGGAGGATAGGGTGAAGTAGGTGTTTCTAGTTCCCTCCCCATTCCCCTTTAGTTAGCAATGTTATTCGGCTATATTATCTAGCCTGAGGATTTTATATGTCGTGAGCAAGTCTCACCCATGTCACGATAAAGCACCAGTGTGCTAGACAGTACTATCAAGAGTACTTGTAATATTCATGTTGATTATTGGTGTGTACAGGCACCAGGAACCAGTGATAAATTTACTGTGTTGAGTATATCTTTCTATAGATTTTTGATATGAACATATAGTGGTAAATTATATATAATATTATGCCAGTATTTGGAGGTTAGGCTATGTGCCCAGAAACTATTTATTTACCATGTATTGATGATTGATTTATATACCATATATATGTCTATGTTCATTCAGTGAATAATCATTTGTGAGTACAGTGAATTATTGCGTTATCGCCCACGAGAGAAAGTACAGAAAACTCCAATGTTAATATTTCATAATATATGGTTGAGTGAAGAACAATGTAAAGCCATTACAGTGAATCATTATAGCATTGATTGTAGAAAAGACTGTTTGAGCCTGAGTACAGTGTAACTGAGTAATACGGTTTATTTGTGCCAATATCGAGTGTGCGAGTTTCTAGTAATATTGGAGAATTTAAAGAAACAGCGCGCGTGAATCTAGAAAACAAGCAAAGTTCGCGCGGAGAGGCCATTGCAATCAGCTGTTCTTGACACTTGATGAGGAGGGGAGGTGTTGCCCCCATAGTGGTCGCATACTATCCGTGGGAACTTCCGGCCGCGTCGGGATCAGCTGATTTATTTGTTATTGTTTGGCCTTTATGACATCTTTCATACATTTTAAGTAAAATACAAAACTATCTTTGTGTTTATATCATCCCCTCCATTGATCTTGTGGCTATATTATACTGGTAAACATAGAGTGATAACAATAAGTACCTGCCTGATTCCTGATCTTTGAGTGTGACCTTGCCAAGGCTACCACTGAATACACCAGTCCACTGATGGTGTTACTGGCCACCTAAAACACCAGTTGGCGATCTTGTGGTTTACTGTAGAGCCCGATTGTTGGGGAGGGCACACGACAGGCAAGTGAACGAGTCGTGTTCTCACTCTTTCTTAATAAGAGGCCGTTAAGATCGACTGGGAGACTCTCCTGGCGAGCAGTGGCGCCGTGAGGATCGAGTGAAGACCCGCAGGGCTACAGTGAGTGACCTTGAGCATAACTATTGCTCACCCCAGAGTAAGGGTAGAGAGGTGAAACCCCAACAATATATATATATGTATATACATATATATATATATATATATATATATATATATATATATATATATATATATATATATATATATATATATATATATATATATATATATATATATATATACTGTATTTATTATTTTCTGGTTTAGGGCTTCTATCCCTCTAACTATTTTCTTAGCATCAGGGCTTAATTGAAATAGGAGTTCTCCAAAACTCATTTTCGTACTTTTAAGGTGAAGAAAAGAAGTGATTTACTATAGAGTGTATTACACTTATTTGTATAATTTGCACGACGTTTCGAACCTCCATGGTTCATTCTCAAGTGAACAGATCTTACAATACTAGTTGATTTTATACCCGCATTAGGTCAGGTGATAATACAATGAAGGTGAAAACATGGGGGGATACATAAGTGATAAACATAGGGGCTGCAGAAGGCTTATTAGCCCATACGAGGCATCTCCTATCTAAACACAAAGATTAATCCAGTGTAATTGGCCTGTTATGTTGGACATTGTCTTCTGTGTTGGCATCGATATGTTCTTGTCTTGTCCTTACTCTCATGGTGGGTAGAGTAAATAGTTCCGTGATTTGGGTGTTCATGGTAGGTCGCTCTATTCTTATGTGAATTGCCTCAAGAATTTGTAATCTTCTTGAATCTTGGGTTTTGTCTATTATGCAAGTATTCTTGTTCAACATTTCTCTTGTTAGAGTAATGTCATGGGCTTGTCTCATGTGATTCCTAGTCTAGGAATCACATGAGACAAGCCCATGACATTACTTTGTCAAATATTAGGGGGACTCCCGGTTTGCCTCCTGCCTTCTCATTCGGGGGACAGTGGCGGGCGTCGTTCCCCAGAGCAGGCCAAAGCGCATCAATTACACTGATCAATTACACTGATTCCTAGTCTAGGAATCACATGAGACAAGCCCATGACAATACTCTAACAAGAGAAATGTTGAACAAGAATACTTGCATAATAGACAAAACCCAAGATTCAAGAAGATTACAAATTCTTGAGGCAATTCACATAAGAATAGAGCGACCTACCATGAACACCCAAATCACGGAACTATTTACTCTACCCACCATGAGAGTAAGGACAAGACAAGAACATATCGATGCCAACACAGAAGACAATGTCCAACATAACAGGCCAATTACACTGGATTAATCTTTCTGTTTAGATAGGAGATGCCTCGTATGGGCCAATAAGCCTTCTGCAGCCCCTATGTTTATCCCTTATGTATCCCCTCATGTTTTCACCTTCATTGTATTATCACCTGACCTAATGCGGGTATAAAATCAACTAGTATTGTAAGATCTGTTCACTTGAGAATGAACCATGGAGGTTCGAAACGTCGTGCAAATTATACAAATAAGTGTAATACACTCTATAGTAAATCACTTCTTTTCTTCACCTTAAAAGTACGAAAATGAGTTTTGGAGAACTCCTATTTCAATTAAGCCCTGATGCTAAGAAAATAGTTAGAGGGATAGAAGCCCTAAACCAGAAAATAATAAATACAGAATATGCGGTCATATTCAATGAAACATGTTTGAAAGAAAACCTGTTGCCAGTATACACCAATATATATATATATATATATATATATATATATATATATATATATATATATATATATATATATATATATATATATATATATATATATATATATATATATATGCGAACAAGCCTGAATGGTCCCGAGGACTATATGCGAATGAAAACTCACACCCCAGAAGTGACTCGAACCCATACTCCCAGGAGCAACGCAACTGGTAACTACGGGGCGCCTTAATCCACTTGACCATCACGGCCGTCAAAAGGAAGTGATAGCCGAGGCTATTTGAGCCACTTCCCCGACGGCAACTCGGATGGTAATCTTGGGCATAGCATTTCACCAAATCACCTCATTCTTTGGGGCACACGTGAGGAACACAAATGCGAACAAGCCTGAATGGTCCCCAGGACTATATGCGAATGAAAACTCACACCCCAGAAGTGACTCGAACCCATACTCCCAGGAGCAACGCAACTGGTAACTACAGGGCGCCTTAATCCACTTGACCATCACGGCCGTCAAAAGGAAGTGATAGCCGAGGCGATTTGAGCCACTTCCCCGACGGCAACTCGGATGGTAATCTTGGGCATAGCATTTCACCAAATCACCTCATTCTTTGGGGCACACGTGAGGAACACAAATGCGAACAAGCCTGAATGGTCCCCAGGAATATATGCGAATGAAAACTCACACCCCAGAAGTGACTGGAACCCATACTCCCAGGAGCAACGCAACTGGTAACTACAGGGCGCCTTAATCCACTTGAAAATCACGGCCGTCAAAAGGAAGTGATAGCCGAGGCTATTTGAGCCACTTCCCCGACGGCAACTCGGATGGTAATCTTGGGCATAGCATTTCACCAAATCACCTCTTTCTTTGGGGCACACGTGAGGAACACAAATGCGAACAAGCCGGAATGGTCCCCAGGACTATATGCGAATGAAAACTCACACCCCAGAAGTGACTCGAACCCATACTCCCAGGAGCAACGCAACTGGTAACTACAGGGCGCCTTAATCCACTTGACCATCACGGCCGTCAAAAGGAAGTGATAGCCGAGGCTATTTGAGCCACTTCCCCGACAGCAACTCGGATGGTAATCTTGGGCATAGCATTTCACCAAATCACCTCATTCTTTGGGGCACACGTGAGGAACACAAATGCGAACAAGCCTGAATGGTCCCCCAGGACTATATGCGAATGAAAACTCACACCCCAGAAGTGACTCGAACCCATACTCCCAGGAGCAACGCAACTAGTAACTACAGGGCGCCTTAATCCACTTGACCATCACGGCCGTCAAAAGGAAGTGATAGCCGAGGCTATTTGAGCCACTTCCCCGACGGCAACTCGGATGGTAATCTTGGGCATAGCATTTCAACAAATCACCTCATTCTTTGGGGCACATGTGAGGAACACAAATGCGAACAAGCCTGAATGGTCCCCAGGACTATATGCGAATGAAAACTCACACCCCAGAAGTGACTCGAACCCATACTCCCAGGAGCAACGCAACTGGTAACTACAGGGCGCATTAATCCACTTGACCATCACGGCCGTCAAAAGGAAGTGATAGCCGAGGCTATTTGAGCCACTTCCCCGACGGCAACTCCAATGGTAATCTTGGGCATAGCATTTAACCAAATCACCTCATTCTTTGGGGCACACGTGAGGAACACAAATGCGAACAAGCCTGAATGGTCCCCAGGACTATATGCGAATGAAAACTCACACCCCAGAAGTGACTCGAACCCATACTCCCAGGAGCAACGCAACTGGTAACTACAGGGCGCCTTAATCCACTTGACCATCACGGCCGTCAAAAGGAAGTGATAGCCGAGGCTATTTAAGCCACTTCCCCGACGGTACCTCGGATGGTAATCTTGGGCATAGCTTTTCACCAAATCACCTCATTCTTTGGGGCACACGTGAGGAACACAAATGCGAACAAGCCTGAATGGTCCCCAGGACTATATGCGAATGAAAACTCACACCCCAGAAGTGACTCGAACCCAAACTCCCAGGAGCAACGCAATTGGTAACTATACAGGGCGCCTTAATCCACTTGACCATCACAGCCGTCAAAAGGAAGTGATAGCCGAGGCTATTTGAGCCACTTCCCCAACGGCAACTCGGATGGTAATCTTGGGCATAGCATTTCACCAAATCACCTCATTCTTTGGGGCACACGTGAGGAACACAAATGCGAACAAGCCTGAATGGTCCCCAGGACTATATGCGAATGAAAACTCACACCCCAGAAGTGACTCGAACCCATACTCCCAGGAGCAACGCAACTGGTAACTACAGGGCGCCTTAATCCACTTGACCATCACGGCCGTCAAAAGGAAGTGATAGCCGAGGCTATTTGAGCCACTTCCCCGACGGCAACTCGGATGGTAATCTTGGGCATAGCATTTCACCAAATCACATCATTCTTTGAGGCACACGTGAGGAACACAAATGCGAACAAGCCTGAATGGTCCCCAGGACTATATGCGAATGAAAACTCACACCCCAGAAGTGACTCGAACCCATACTCCCAGGAGCAACGCAACTGGTAACTACAGGGCGCCTTAATCCACTTGACCATCACGGCCGTCAAAAGGAAGTGATAGCCGAGGCTATTTGAGCCACTTCCCCGACGGCAACTCGGATGGTAATCTTGGGCATAGCATTTCACCAAATCACCTCATTCTTTGGGGCACACGTGAGGAACACAAATGCGAACAATCCTAAATGGTCCCCAGGACTATATGCGAATGAAAACTCACACCCCAGAAGTGACTCGAACCCATACTCCCAGGAGCAACGCAACTGGTAACTACAGGGCGCCTTAATCCACTTGACCATCACGGCCGTCAAAAGGAAGTGATAGCCGAGGCTATTTGAGCCACTTCCCCGACGGCAACTCGGATGGTAATCTTGGGCATAGCATTTCACCAAATCACCTCATTCTTTGGGGCACACGTGAGGAACACAAATGCGAACAAGCCTGAATGGTCCCCAGGACTATATGCGAATGAAAACTCACACCCCAGAAGTGACTCGAACCCATACTCCCAGGAGCAACGCAACTGGTAACTACAGGGCGCCTTAATCCACTTGACCATCACGGCCGTCAAAAGGAAGTGATAGCCGAAGCTATTTGAGCCACTTCCCCGACGGTACCTCGGATGGTAATCTTGGGCATAGCTTTTCACCAAATCACCTCATTCTTTGGGGCACACGTGAGGAACACAATTGCGAACAAGCCTGAATGGTCCCCAGGACTATATGCGAATGAAAACTCACACCCCAGAAGTGACTCGAACCCATACTCCCAGGAGCAACGCAATTGGTAACTATACAGGGCGCCTTAATCCACTTGACCATCACGGCCGTCAAAAGGAAGTGATAGCCGAGGCTATTTGAGCCACTTCCCCGACGGCAACTCGGATGGTAATCTTGGGCATAGCATTTCACCAAATCACCTCATTCTTTGGGGCACACGTGAGGAACACAAATGCGAACAAGCCTGAATGGTCCCCAGGACTATATGCGAATGAAAACTCACACCCCAGAAGTGACTCGAACCCATACTCCCAGGAGCAACGCAACTGGTAACTACAGGGCGCCTTAATCCACTTGACCTTCACGGCCGTCAAAAGGAAGTGATAGCCGAGGCGATTTGAGCCACTTCCCCGACGGCAACTCGGATGGTAATATTGGGCATAGCATTTCACCAAATCACCTCATTCTTTGGGGCACACGTGAGGAACACAAATGCGAACAAGCCTGAATGGTCCCCAGGAATATATGCGAATGAAAACTCACACCCCAGAAGTGACTGGAACCCATACTCCCAGGAGCAACGCAACTGGTAACTACAGGGCGCCTTAATCCACTTGAAAATCACGGCCGTCAAAAGGAAGTGATTGCCGAGGCTATTTGAGCCACTTCCCCGACGGCAACTCGGATGGTAATCTTGGGCATAGCAATTTACCAAATCACCTCTTTCTTTGGGGCATACGTGAGGAACACAAATGCGAACAAGCCTGAATGGTCCCCAGGACTATATGCGAATGAAAACTCACACCCCAGAAGTGACTCGAACCCATACTCCCAGGAGCAACGCAACTGGTAACTACAGGGCGCCTTAATCCACTTGACCATCACGGCCGTCAAAAGGAAGTGATAGCCGAGGCTATTTGAGCCACTTCCCCGACGGCAACTCGGATGGTAATCTTGGGCATAGCATTTCACCAAATCACCTCATTCTTTGGGGCACACGTGAGGAACACAAATGCGAACAAGCCTGAATGGTCCCCCAGGACTATATGCGAATGAAAACTCACACCCCAGAAGTGACTCGAACCCATACTCCCAGGAGCAACGCAACTAGTAACTACAGGGCGCCTTAATCCACTTGACCATCACGGCCGTCAAAAGGAAGTGATAGCCGAGGCTATTTGAGCCACTTCCCCGACGGCAACTCGGATGGTAATCTTGGGCATAGCATTTTAACATATCACCTCATTCTTTGGGGCACATGTGAGGAACACAAATGCGAACAAGCCTGAATGGTCCCCAGGACTATATGCGAATGAAAACTCACACCCCAGAAGTGACTCGAACCCATACTCCCAGGAGCAACGCAACTGGTAACTACAGGGCGCATTAATCCACTTGACCATCACGGCCGTCAAAAGGAAGTGATAGCCGAGGCTATTTGAGCCACTTCCCCGACGGCAACTCCAATGGTAATCTTGGGCATAGCATTTAACCAAATCACCTCATTCTTTGGGGCACACGTGAGGAACACAAATGCGAACAAGCCTGAATGGTCCCCAGGACTATATGCGAATGAAAACTCACACCCCAGAAGTGACTCGAACCCATACTCCCAGGAGCAACGCAACTGGTAACTACAGGGCGCCTTAATCCACTTGACCATCACGGCCGTCAAAAGGAAGTGATAGCCGAGGCTATTTGAGCCACTTCCCCGACGGTACCTCGGATGGTAATCTTGGGCATAGCTTTTCACCAAATCACCTCATTCTTTGGGGCACACGTGAGGAACACAAATGCGAACAAGCCTGAATGGTCCCCAGGACTATATGCGAATGAAAACTCACACCCCAGAAGTGACTCGAACCCAAACTCCCAGGAGCAACGCAATTGGTAACTATACAGGGCGCCTTAATCCACTTGACCATCACAGCCGTCAAAAGGAAGTGATAGCCGAGGCTATTTGAGCCACTTCCCCAACGGCAACTCGGATGGTAATCTTGGGCATAGCATTTCACCAAATCACCTCATTCTTTGGGGCACACGTGAGGAACACAAATGCGAACAAGCCTGAATGGTCCCCAGGACTATATGCGAATGAAAACTCACACCCCAGAAGTGACTCGAACCCATACTCCCAGGAGCAACGCAACTGGTAACTACAGGGTGCCTTAATCCACTTGACCATCACGGCCGTCAAAAGGAAGTGATAGCCGAGGCTATTTGAGCCACTTCCCCGACGGCAACTCGGATGGTAATCTTGGGCATAGCATTTCACCAGATCACATCATTCTTTGAGGCACACATGAGGAACACAAATGCGAACAAGCCTGAATGGTCCCCAGGACTATACCCAGCAAACACAGAACGTTTGTGGACGTTTTTAAATGGTTCCACAAAGGTAATACTGTAACTTTTGACATAAATACGTATATCTGATGTTCTTAAAACCAAAGGATATAACTAAAAACATATATTCTTGAGACACAGTTTTTTAAGATTTATGTAAAAATTTAAAAATAATAGTGAATGCTATGGTATTATAATGTTTTCATGCTTTATATTTAAGAATAAATAATTTTCAGTCAACATTTAGTTTTTTTTGTTTACTTTCTGTAAAGCTATCCAATTTACGTTCTTATAACATAAATATAACATTTATATGACGTCAGTATAACGTTATTTACACGACATCATTACGTTATTATGATGTTATATTAACGTATAATTCCTGTGTGAAAACCAGAATATATATTGAACTTTATGTTTTAAACCTTGTAAAGTTATCATAAAACTTGGAATAAGACGGTAAGCATGCTTTACTTATGAAAATATACAAACAAATCAACAAAAACATTTTAACATAAAAAACATAAACATAACATAAATTAATTGCATGCATGGGAGTTAACTGGAACTCTGTAATATTGCATACATGAACCTTAAGGTACAAACCCAGTGTATTTACCCATGCAGTTCTTTCCTAAATCTAAATTTTTCCAATTTTTACACTTTGTTTCGAGTTCTGTCTTGTGTTGCTACTTTTAATACCCCATTAATGTCCCCTTTGTTATGTCCATTCATCCCATTGTGCACCTCTACCATATGTCACTCCTAATTCTTTGCTTTTCTAGAGAATGTAATATAAGCTTTGACAATCTTTCTTCATATGACAGGTTAACAGGTAGAACAAAGATTACCATTTATATATGGATAACTATTATAAGTCGGTTTGAATGAGTGAATTGCTGCTTGAAGATAGGTATATACACCTGTGGTACTATCAGATTGCATCGTGGTGAGCCTAAAACCCTTCAGATCCAAGCAAAGGGTAAAATGCCAGCAGATACAATTGCGAACACATTGATACCAAAATGAAAGACATATGACGAGAATTGAGGTAACCAAAGTGAAAAGAGTGTTCACATTACATTGCACTAGAGTGCTCCCGGGTTACTTTCTCTCACTTTCTCTGTTTTGTGCGGATGGTACACCTTGCTTTTGGAGTTTATATGCATTTAAACCTGTAGATAATTCTATTGCTAACACATTGATACCAAAATGAAAGACCTAGGATGACAATTGGGGTGACCAAAATGAAAAGAGTGTATACATTTTATCGCTCTTGTGCGCTCCCTGGTAACACACTCTCGCTTACTCTGTTTGTTGCGGATGGTAAGCCGGGCTTTTGGAGTTTATATGCCTTTAGTCCTGTAGAGAATTCTATTGCGAACACATTGATGCCAAATTGAAAAAACTAGGATGAGAATTGAGGTAACAAAGTTGAAAAGGGTATACACTTTTCAGTATTATCACGCTCTCTAATGTAATGAGAGTTGCCTGAGGGTGGCTCAGCTTTCTTTTTCTGGTACCCTTGGCCTACATTCATCTTGTCGGCGGGTGGAGCGCGCTGCTGTCTTTGACATTATATGCACATAGTTCTGTTGGGAATTCTATTGCGAACGCATTGATACCAAAATGAAAGACATAGGACGAGAATTAAGGTGACAAAGTTGAAAAGAGTATACACTTTTCAGTATTTCCGCGCACTACCTGGGAATGTCCAAACAAAAATGGAGAGAGTGGAGGGGTAACTTGCCCAAAACGCGAAAGTGTTTGGGGAGATTAACTTTCGTTCAATACTATTATGCAAAAGGAGCCACACATCTATGGTTCATCCAATAAAATCAGCAGACTTCTAGATGTTACTACTGCTCGGCTTAGACTCGGTTACAAGTATTTCTGGGAATTCTCATTATCTGCCGATGTAGACCTGACCAAATGTTAACTGTCAACAAAATTATTTGCACACCCCTTCGTCACTATGTGATAGTGAATTCAGAGACAATTCTATAACCAATGTACCAACGATGTGTCAATATTTCATTCAAAATGATCTGGTACCAGAAATTTTAGCCAAATATCCCCAGTTTGCTAACTGTAAGTAGTAACTAAGTGATTGTAACCTATCCACCGCTGCCCACTGGATGGGGAGCGGTGTGCAGGACAAACATATCAATTGTGACACTAGCTCTCCACATATGTCAGTTGCTTAATTTAGAAACTGTACTTGTGATCGATCTCGAACCTATTGTTGATGTGACGACTTATACTGAATTTTGTAACTAGCTCATCAAGATTGTAACTTGCTTAGCTAAATGAATTGTTGGGTTCAGTCCCTGAGCCCATTATGTGCCTCTGCAACCCTTTCCACTACCGCCCACAAGATGGGTATGGGGTGCATAATAAATGAACTAAACTAACTTTAAGGCATCCTGAAAGAAAGCTTGGAGGGCTTGAAAAATTGCAGAACGAAGCCTTGAGGATAATCCTTGGGTGCCTTCGTACCACAAAGATACTTAATATGAGAAAGGAACTTAATATTCCGAGCGTTGTTTATCGTGTTACTGAAAATAACTGTCAAATTGGTATAAAAATGCTTAGGCTAGCTCATCCTAACCCTTGCACAGAAGCCCTCCAGAATTTCTTTATTGAATGTAAACATTGTTTCAAATAGATAAATAAAATTGGAACTGAACTCAGAAAGTATCAGATTTATAATTTGTACCAAGAGAGACAACAATAGCACTTTCCTGCACTGTAGGAAATTACACCCTTTTCAATTTTAATCCCTCCCTTTCCATCAAAGGAGCAAATTAGAGATCAGTCCCAGCTTTGTCTTGAGGCAAAGCTCAACGTCTTAAGCCATATTGATGCTCTGTCCACAGAGCATTCTCTCTCTCAAATCATATACACTGAAGGTTTCCTACAGCGCCCAACGGGTGCAGCTGGAAGTGCAGTTGTCCTGGCAATAGGATATGACTTATATTTTGAGTGGGGAGTCCGTATAAACAACTGGGCCTCTACCCTTCAGACTGAACTATTTGCCTTGCTCCTTGCACTGAAATGTGTACAAGTATCCAAACTTGATACATTAGTTGTAAGTGACTCTTTATCATCCTTAATTGCTCTCAACTCTTTAAGACATAACTGTAACATGCTTGTGTCTGAAGCTAGACACAAATACAATAACAACTTGAGGAACCTTATCATAAACAATAATCTCAACAAAAATCACATAGTTCTCAGAGGTGATTTCAATATTGACCTAGGGCTACAAAATAACCCTCAAGTAGACTGTTTCCTCAACAGCATGAATTCCTGTATGCTCATCCCCGCAATCACCAGGCCCACCCGAGTCACTCAGACATCTGCGACTACCCTGGATCACTGATGGACCAACATAACAGCTCCTCTTACATCAAGTATAATCACTGACAGAACAACTGACCACTATCCTACCTTCCTTGTAGCGAACATGGCCATAACACCACCAGGTAACAAGAAAATTACCTTTAGGTTACAATGTGAAGCGGCAATAGGCAATCTCACAAATGCCCTCCACAATGTAAACTGGGAATCTAAATTTATCAATACACAGGATAATAATTCGTTAACTAGCCTCTTTCCAAAATTTAAAGCCTTTACAATACGTATTGTCCTCTCCTCACCAAGCAAGTAACTGGCAAAAAGGTTAAATAATCCCTGGCTCACTAATGGCATACTTAAAGCAATCGACAAGAAACATGAATATGAAAAAAAAACTTAGGATTGGCCTAGTTGGAAAAGAAGTAGTTAAGAGGTATTCATCAGTGCTTACCAGTATAATAAGAGCAAAGCGTTCCTATTACGAGAATAGATTCAAAGAAGCAAAAGGCAACATAAAAAGCACATGGAGAGCCATCTCTACCATCCTAGGAGCTAAACAACATTCACATAATAAGATAAAAATCTCCAAGGATGGTTATACACCTGCAACAGATCTTGAAACAGCAACTGAATTTAATAGCTTCTTTTCATCGTTTGGTGCTCACCTTGCCCGAAAAATCCCAGAGACTCAGACATATGTTACCACATATCTTTCACGCAGCTATCCAAACTCTCTTCTCCTCTCTCCGGTCAGCCCTACAGATGTTGTGTCCATCATTCACTCGCTAAAAACCAAAGCTGGGAACATTAGTGAAATACCATCGATGGTACACAGGCGTGCCTCCCATGCCCTTGCACCATCCATAGCACTGCTGTTCAACAAATCCCTAGAGTGTCATACCTTCCCTGATATCCTTAAAAAAGCAAGAGTAACGCCAGTTCATAAAGGAGGTAACACGGCAGACATAAATAATTACAGACCCATATCGAATCTACCTATATTATCAAAATTATTTTTTTTTTTTTTACAAACAGCTCTACTCCAATCTTGTAAAATTCAATATACTAAGTCCCTGTCAGTTTGGCTTCCGCTCCCAAAAGAGTACCAATGATGCTATTGTTAGTCTGCTTGACTTAATCTTCTCAGCCCTTGACAAAAGTGAGTTTCCAATTGAACTCTTCATCGGCCTGAGAAAGGCCTTTGATACTGTTAACCATAACTACCTCTTACTTAAATTCCACCATTATGGAATCCGTGGCCTTGCCCTAAACTATATCCGATCCTATCTTAGTAACAGACACCAATATGAAGCCATCAATGATATAACCTCTCCCACTCTACCACTTAATTACCGTAAAGGTGCCACAGAGCAGCATCCTAGGACCCTCCTGTTTCTTATATACATCAATGATCTCCCTAATGTCTCTAACATACTTAAACCTATATTGTTGGCTGATGATACTACTCATCTACTCTGACCCCAACCCACTCCTGTTAAATAATGTTGTAAACAATTAATTAAAAAAAGTCTACTTGTGGATGTCAACCAACAAACCTCACACAAAACATAGAAAAGACCTACTATATCTTATTTGGAAACAAATCAACAAATGCAATTCAGCTTCAGATAGATAATGTAAACATTAGCAATAAAAATGATGGAAAGTTTCTTAGCCTATACTTAGACAAGAGACTCAACTTCCGCACCCATATACAACACATAACTAAAAAGGTTTCTAAAACAGTTGGTATACTGTTTAAGATCAGATATTATGTACCCTACTCTGCTCTCCTCTCACTCTATTATGCACTTATCTATCCCTATCATTCTTATGGCGTTTGTGCTTGGGGTTCAACCTCTGCAAACTACCTCAAGCCCATCATCATCCAGTAAAAATCTGCTATCAGGACAATAAATAACTCTACCTTCAGACAACACACAGCTCCCTTGTTCAAATCCTTAAACATGCTAAACAAATTCACTCCATACATTCTCCTGTTTAAATTACGTTTATAAAGCCCTTTTTCTAACTGCAAACCCTGTTCTGAAACTCTTCCTGGACAGATGTAATAGAACACATGGCCACGTCCCCACCAGACATAAATATCTCTTTGATATCCCCAGAGTCAAACTTAATCTATGTAAACACTCTATGTAAATAAAGGGACCTAGTCTATGGAACTCACTCCCTTATAATGATTTGAAAAGCTGTCCAACTTCTGCCATATTCAAAAATAAAACCAAAAAGTACCTGTAGTACTTTTTAAGTACGAGGGAGTAATGCGCAAAGCGTCCCTCACCTGTGACGTCACAGCGTCACCTGACGCCATATCAACACATCGGCCATTTTGTCGTCAGTTCAGTCATGGCGAGGACTAACCCTTCATGCAAACTGCACCTACTATCAAGAAGAAGAAGATTTTGTGTTCCACCGATAGTATTATCGTAAGTAAGCACTTATATTTTATATTTTATTAAATTAATTGATTCTATTTTTCTGTAATAAAGGTCCAAAGGGTTGTTAAGGAACAAGGGTGTAGCGATACCGACGCTCAGTGCGCTCAACTCACACCAAAGTATCACCTGTGTAGCTTCTGTAATTAGTGTTAATTAGTTATGCTATAAGATAATGAAGCGAGTATAAGATTAACTCGCTACAAGGGTACTGTGTTGGGAGGTGAGGGCTGTTACTGGTGTCTGTGGGGATGTGAGGACTTGTACCAACCACTATCACCACCAGTACCTTGTCTTGCATCCTGCTTAGTATTCCTATTGAGATATGAAGTATTATTGCATTCATATAATTATTCATTCATTGTCATTACTATTTTTATGGGCTATGTTCTGTTACCCTAATGCTTTTTACCCCTGGGCATGTCCATTTACTCTCCAGCCCTTCACAAGCCACTGCTGCACCCCCTCCATGCCCATACTTACTGTGCTTATTCTTACAGGACTGCACTGCATTATGTGGTGCTCACTGCCTGGACGCCTTGATACATGCATTATAGGGTTCTGGTAGTTGTTCTACTCACCAAGCCCTTCCAAGGCCAGGCTTGACATGTGAGAGCTTGGTCCAACAGGCTGTTGCTTGGACAGGCCCCTCAGGCCCACATATCCACCACAGCCTTGTTTGTCCGGCACTTCAAAATCAAATGTTTATTTACGTAAGGTACATACATATTTTTAGGTAAGGTACTCTTTATTTGGGTAAATTTATCTTCGTAGTATTTAGCTTTGGCTCGTCTAATTATCTTGGATAGCAATAACGAGTAATTCTTTGAGAATTCTTTGGAGACAATTCCTAACCTATACTTCTCCCAACCTATACTTCTTCTCAAGGTCATCTTCACTTCTTGAAGATGTTCAGGTTTTCTCTTGAAGATGTCGACGGTTGTTCCAGCAATACTGTATTTCTTTTATTGCTGAAAACCTGTTTTCAGCCATAAAAAAATAATCCTGAATCCAGAAAAAAATCCCTTTTGTATCGTCTGGAAATTTTCAAATATTGCTGATCAAACCTGAGTCTAAATTATTTGTATATATTATGAATTACAGAGGTCCCAGGACAGGGTTTTTAGGCACTCCACTTACATTTTCCCACTCTGACTTAACCCCCATTTATACAAACTCAGTCTTATCTTTTAGCTAATAATTTATTGTACACACCATACTCAGCCTGTGTAGGGTAGTTTATTGTGCATGTGTAGTATATATATTTGTGTAGTATATTTGGTATATTTAATGCCTCTAACCTCTCCTCATAGTTCTTGTCCTTCAGTTCTGGGAGCCACTTAGTAGCATGTCTTTGCACCTTTTCCAGTTTGTTTATGTGCTTCTTAAGATATGGGCACCATACAACCGCTGCATATTCCAACTTTGGTCTAACAAAAGTCGTGAACAATTTCTTGAGTATTTCGCCATCCATGCATTTAAAAGCTCTGAATATTATCCTTTACCTGCAATTGGTTGTTGCTGTATTTATAGAATATGATTTGTTCTACTTTACATTTGTTTGTTCCTTTTTTTCAAAATTTCTTTCTGCCTCTCTCCTCACTGCCGTGTAGTTGTTTCTCTTTGTATTACTGGTATGTTTGGGGGTTTGGCCTCTTCGTATATTGATTCCATTTTTGTGTCTTTTGGTCTCTGTCCGTCTTGAAATTTCAGTTGAACAAATCCTGTTTCCTAGTTCTGCATCTTTGTTTTGGTATAAATGTTTTTGTTCCTTTATCATATATTTCACAAAATTGACATACTGTGCATTAATTCATCTCAATTACTTCCTTTCCTAACAGCAAGCCTTTCCAGTAAAATTCTTTGAATTCTTTTCTGACTTCTGGCCTAATGTTTGTTTTATCCTAGTGTGTATGATGCCTAGCGTGTGTCTGGTGCCTGTTGTGTTAAACCGAAGATAAATGCATAAGTATAGGTCAGTAATTTCTCCAGCTTTGAAAGGGGCTTTCATTATGCAGCAGTATTCCACTCTAGAGAGCACTAGCGTCTTGAAAACTATCATCATCGGTATAGCATCTCTAGTGTGAAAAGTTCTTGTTATCTATCCTGTCATTTTTCTTGCAGTTGTGACGGCTACTTTATTGTGTTCTTTAAATGTAAGGCCTTCTGACATCAGTACACCCAAATCCTTTACGTTGCTTTTCCGTTCAATGTTATGATTTGACTGAGTTTTGTAAGTGGTTTCCGTTTTTATATTTTTTATTTTTTCCGTAGCGCATGAGCTGAAACTTATGTTCGTTAATCACCATGTTATTTTCTGTAGCCCATAGAAGGACCTGATTTACATCTGATTGGAGGTTTGCCGTGTCCTCTATGTTGCCTACTCTCGTGAAGATTCTAGTGTCATCTGCAAAGGATGATCAAGTACTATAGGTTGTGTCCTTGTCTATGTCCGATATGAGGATGAGAAAAAGTATTGGAGCAAGCACAGTACGCTTGGGGACTGAGCTCTTTACGGTTGATGGTCCAGATTTTATTTTGTTGACTACTACACATTGGGTTCTATTAGTCAGGAAGTTGTATATCCATCTGCCTATTTTTCCGGTAATTCCTTTTGAACGCATTTTATGTGCAATAACACAATGGTCACATTTGTCAAAGGCTTTTTTTTGTCAAAGCGTTTTGTTTGTCTTCCATGGCATCTAGTGCCATGTCAGAGTGGTCCAGCAACTGTGATAGGCAAGAGCGCCCTGTTCTGAAACCATGTTGTCTGGGGTTATGGAGATGCTGTGATTCCATGTATTTTGTGATCTTACTTCTTAGCATTCTCTCAAAGATTTTTATGATGTGCGATGTTAGTGCTATCGGTCTGTAGTTTTTTGCCTCTGCCTTATTTCCTCCTTTATGGGGCGGTGCTATCTCTGCGGTTTTTAGTATGTCAGGGACAATGCCAGTATCTTGGCTTTGTCTCCAAAGAATGTGAAGGGCCTGCGATAACGTTTTTTACAGTTCTTGATGAATATAGAGTTCCAAGAGTCAGGGCCTGGTGCAGAGTGCATAGGCATACTGTCTATGGCTTCTTCAAAATCCAGTGGGGATAGGATCACATCTGATTTATGATTTGATGTTGGTATCATATCCATGAAAAATTCATTTGGGTTATCAATCAATATCAATGTAGCTCTCCATCCCAATATTTGGGATGGAGAGCTACACTCGTGGTGTCCCATTTTCCCAGCACTCTTTGTCATATAATGCTTTGAAACTTTTGACGGATTTGGCCTCCACCACCTTCTCACCTAACATGTTCCAACCGTTTACCATTCTGTTTGCAAAAGTGAATTGTCTTACATTTCTTCGGCATCTTTGTTTAATTCGTTTAAATCTATAACCTCTTGTTCTTGAAATTCCAGGTCTCGGGAAATCTTCCCTATCAAGTTTATCAATTCCTGTTACTGTTTTGTACGTAGTGATCATATCTCCTCTTTTCCTTCTGTCTTCTAGTTTGGAATATTTAATGCCTCTAATGTCTCCTCATAAATCCTGCCCTTCAGTTTTGGTATGAATGTTTGTGTGCCTTCATCGTATATTTTGCAAAATATGGAATACATCTCATTTACTTTACTTTAAGAATATGGTTCGATCAATTAAAATCCCTCTTGTTCAAATTGCAAAGAGACTGAAAGAGATGCAGCATGCTCAATGGATTATATATTAGTGATTATTATTAGGATTATATATTAGTGAATCATATTAGTGATTCAATTATTATGGTCATAAAACAATAAACAAATAGTTTTGGTGTTATTACACTCTATTCACAGGTTATATATAAGTATCTGCATGTTTTGTTCACCATTACAAACCACTAAGTTGGTTTGATTTTTGTTGAGATTGTTATTTATGATAAGATTCCTTACGTTATCTGAGAATGAAGCTATGTCGGTATTGGGAAATCTATAGATGGCACTTATAGTCAAGGAGGATTTAAGGGATTTACTGGAGAACTTGGCAAAGGTATATTCACAATAGTCGTCTCTATTACTAATGAGACTATTGCAGATGAAGGTATCTTTGTAAGATATTGCTATGCCACCTCCTTTTTTTATTAGGCCTGCAGTTGTGAATGGCTTTATTATCACCTTCATTGTATTATCACCTGACCTAATGCGGGTATAAAATCAACTAATATATATATATATATATATATATATATATATATATATATATATATATATATATATATATATATATATATATATATATATATATATATATATATATTCAAAATTCGTCAGTGTACTACATTTTTGTTGTTGCTTTTAGGTGATGCTTTTAACCAGTGTACGTGGGTCTGATTGTGCAACCACAGTTCGAAGAATAATGAAGATATGAACAAACGGCCTGTGGTCACTATACAGTCTGGAAGGGCAAAAGAAGAAATTGGCATTTCTACAAAAACAAGAACTATATAATGTTATTTTAAGTAAGTAACCAAAAAATTAAATAATTTTTTTAAAGTTTAAAATTCACTTAAAAATGTAAATTTTAAGTTAAAAAATTTTAACCAAAAAACTTGATATTTTTCATATTTGGAACCATTCCATAATCCCAAGCATAAATGATTATATTTCTATCACTTGCTCTTAAGATTGTTTCATTTAATAGAGGTTGGGCATAATTGTTCTCTGCTGCTAATAGAACTGACTGACTTAGCTATAGGAAAATGTAAAATTAATTGGTTTATCCATTACAGTATTTTGCAGTTTATTTCATGATCCTGTGCTTAATACTTGCATAAATAGTAGATTACAAAATGCATTTTTATATCATTAGTATTGAATAATAATAATGCAAATAATTGACTTATAAATGATGTACAATTAATTGGTAGGTGATATTATATTATTAATATTTTTTCATTCTTGCAAAGCCTTAACAAAGTCATTAACATGTTAATATAAACTTGATCACCTTCCACTTATTTTCTCATGTGCTACCTACATGTACAAAACCTTATTCCTAAATGCATATTTTGTTCTGAAACTTGTCCTTTATATGTTGTGTATCACCATCTCTGGAGAGTTTTATCTGATTGATGTATAAATTACTTTTAATTTTACAGAATATTATTGTTATACTGAATTTATTATTATATAAATAACTTAATTTTACAGAATCATCTATCAACGCACATCCACAAGTTGAGGAGGAGGATGTGACCTTCCAGATGTCTGAAGTACTGAAACAGGCACCAAACAGGCCTGGTGGATCTAGGTACAAGGTAAAATAATTTAATTTTTTTTTTTTTTTTTTTTTACTAATTGTCCGATATATATATATATATATATATATATATATATATATATATATATATATATATATATATATATATATATACATATATATATATATATATATATATATATATATATATATATATATATATATATATATATATATATATATATATATATAAATATATATATAATGTGTCGTACCTAGTAGCCAGAACGCACATCTCAGCCTACTATGCAAGGCCCGATTTGCCTAATAAGCCAAGTTTTCTTGAATTAATGTTTTTTCGACTACCTAACCTAACATTTTCAGCTACCTAACCTAACCTATAAAGATAGGTTAGGTTCGGTCATATATCTCTATTAATTTTAACTCCAATAAAAAAAGAATTGACCTCATACATAATGAAATGGATAGCTTTATCATTTCATAAGAAAAAAAATAGAGAAAATATATTAATTCATGAAAACTTGGCTTATTAGGCAAATCGGGCCTTGCATAGTAGGCTGAAAAGTGCGTTCTGGCGACTAGGTACGACATATATATATATATATATATATATATATATATATATATATATATATATATATATATATATATATATATATATATAATATATATATATATATATATATATATATATATATATATATATATATATATATATATATATATATATATATATATATATATATATATATAATATGTATGTGTGTGTGTGTGTGTAATTACCTAAGTGTAGTTAAAGGATGAGACCGTCTTCCCAGCACTCTTTGTCATATAACGCTTTGAAACTACTGACAGTCTTGGCCTCCACTACCTTCTCACCTAACTTGTTCCAACCGTCTACCACTCTATTTGCGAAAGTGAATTTTCTTATATTTCTTTAGCATCTGTGTTAAGCTAGTTTCAATATGACCTCCTGTTCTTGAAGTTCCAGGTCTCAGGAAATCTTCCCTGTCGATTTTATCAATTCCTGTTACTATTTTGTATGTAGTGATCATATCACCTCTTCTGTCTTTTAGTTTTGGCATATTTAATGCCTCTAACGTCTCCTCGTAGCTCTTGCCCTTCAGTTCTGGGAGCCACTTAGTAGCATGTCTTTGCACCTTTTCCAGTTTGTTGATGTGCTTCTTAAGATATGGGCCAACTTCTGTTGTTGGGCACCACACAACAGCTGCATATTCTAGCTTTGGCGTAACAAAAGTCATGAACAATTTCTTTAGTATATCACCATCCATGTATTTAAACGCAATTCTAAAGTTAGAAAGCGTAGCATAGGCTCCTCGCACAATATTCTTTATGTGGTCCTCAGGTGATAGTTTTCTATCTAGAACCACCCCTAGATCTCTTTCTTTATCAGAATTCTTTAAAGATTTCTCACATAATGTATAGGTTGTGTGGGGTCTATGTTCTCCTGTTCCACATTCCATAACATGGCATTTATTAACATTAAATTCCATTTGCCAAGTGGTGCTCCATATACTTATTTTATCCAGGTTTTCTTGAAGGGCATGACAATCATCTAAATTTCTTATCCTTCCTATTATCTTAGCATCATCAGCAAACATGTTCATGTAATTCTGTATACCAACTGGTAGATCATTTATGTAGACAATAAACATCACTGGTGCAAGAACTGAACCCTGTGGTACTCCACTTGTGACATTTCTCCAGTCCGATACATTGCCTCTGATTACTGCCCTCATTTTTCTATGTCAGAAAATTTTTCATCCATATTAGAAGCTTACCTGTCACCCCTCCAATATTTTCCAGTTTCCAGAACAACCTCTCTATGTGGAACTGTCGAATGCCTTTTTTAGGTCCAGATAGATGCAGTCAACCCAACCATCTCTTTCCTGTAATATATCTGTTGCTCGATCATAGAAACTGAGTAAATTCGATACACAGGATCTTCCAAATCGAAAACCATACTGTCTGTCTGAAATTATATCATTTCTCTCCAGGTGTTCTACCCATTTAGTTTTAATTATTTTTTCCAATATTCCAATTCCAATTTTTTCCAATAATGTGTGTGTGTGTATGTATATTTGTGTTGTTGAATATGACCGAAAGTCATAGTCTTTCTGCCCCTCTCCTTACTGCTATTGTTGTTTCTCGCATCTTTGTATTGCTTGTATGTTTGGGCAATTTTTCCCCTTTTCCTAGTTCTGCATCTCTGCTTTAGTATAAATTTTGTTGTGCCATTATCATATATTTCACAAAACTTGACATACATCTCATTTACTTCATGTCCTAACAGCAAGTGTTTGTCAAATTCCTTAAGGAAATATCTGAGTTCCCCATAATGACCTCTCCACAAGTCAGGTTTTTCAACTGCTTCAAGCTCATTTTCTTCCAGATTATAATGCATTGCATACTTTATTCCCAAAAAGACATGGTCACTTTTACCCAAGTGACCATGTCACTTGGGTAAAAGGAGGGAGGTACCAAAGGAGGGAGGTACTGAATGATAAATATATCTTTCTCTTTCCTGGTAAATATAATATCCAGCATGGAGGGAACATCCCCTTCCCTCATCCTCGTAGCTTGTTTAACATGTAGAAACATGAATGTTTACAGGGTGAGGTTTACGAAATTATATATATATATATATATATAATTGGTCTCTGGTCTCTGAATATATATATATATATATATATATATATATATATATATATATATATATATATATATATAAGTTTGTGTGTGTGTAATTTATATAAATAAATAATTAAATATTAATTTTGTTAATATCTTTTCAGGGAAAACTTGCAAGTACAATTCGTATACAAGAGGGGCAACAAGAGCCAGAGGATGTCTACTAAGAAAATATATAAGTCTTTATCCTCACACTCTTGATATATGGTCTTCTCTGGTCTCTTTATTTTCTCTCCTCACAAATGTCCCTTTTTTTATTTCTTTTACGTTTCTCTCCTGTTTTTCTTGTCCTTTAATCTCTCCTTTCCTCCTCTCTTCTAACACCTCTCGTTTCCTGTCTCTTCTAGCTTCTCTCTTCCTTTACTTTTTATATTTGTGGTATTCATTTATGTCATTTTTATCTTGTATATTTTTCTTGTATCTTTTTCTTATCTTGTGTTTCTCTTCCCCTTCTCTTCAATGATTTCTCATTTCTCTCCTCTCTCTGTTGTTTCTGTTCTGTCTTCTCTCTCCTTGCCTTAATTTTGTTCTGTCTCCTCTTTTGTTGTGTGTGTGTCTTTCTGTCTCTGTCTGTCTCTCTCTCTCTCTCTGGCTCTCTTGCTCTCTCTCTCTCTCTCTGGCTCTCTCTCTCTCTGGCTCTCTCTCTCTCTGGCTCTCTCTCTCTCTCTCTCGCTCTCTCTGGCTCTCTCTCTCTCTCTCTGGCTCTCTCTCGCTCTCTCTGGCTCTCTCTCTCTCTCTCTGGCTCTCTCTCTCTCTCTCTCTCTCTCTCTGGCTCTCTCTCTCTCTCTCTCTCTCTGGCTCTCTCTCTCTCTCTCTGGCTCTCTCTCTCTCTGGCTCTGTCTCTCTCTCTGGCTCTGTCTCTCTCTCTCTGGCTCTCTCGCTCTCTCTGGCTCTTTCGCTCTCTCTGGCTCTTTCGCTCTCTCTGGCTCTCGCTCTCTCTGGCTCTCTCTCTCTCTCTGGCTCTCTCTCTCTCTGGCTCTCTCTCTCTCTCTCTCTGGCTCTCTCTCTCTCTCTGGCTCTCTCTCTCTCTCTGGCTCTCTCTCTCTCACTCTCTGGCTCTCTCTCTCTCTGGCTCTCTCTCTCTCTCTGACTCACTCTCTCTCTGGCTCACGCTCTCTCTCTCGGGCTCTGTGGCGCTCTCTCTCTGGCTCTCGCTCTCTCTCTCTGGCTCTCATATTTCATTTGATTTAAAAATGTCTGAGATTTTTTACTTAATCTAAGTTATATTGCATGGTGCTAATATGAATATTATACATGACTGTTTTTTCTTTTCTTTCTCTTTCTCCCTTTCTTTCTTTCTCTTTCTTTCCTTCTCTCTCTTTTTCTTTCTCTTTCTACATGAATATTATACTTGACTGTGTTTACATTCACTTGTAGATTTTTATTTTTAGTTAATTAGTCCTAAACTTTTGATTAATAGATTTTTATTATTAGTCATAGAAAAACTATAGTGTTATATGTATACTCGGAAAATTTTACTTGTTTTAGTTTTAAGTAACAATAACTGCTTATAACGTCAGACTGATCTCAGCATGACATGAATCACAGGCTGCTTGATCACAAAATCTATTGTGTTCACATATTGCATATATAGATTTTTAAATTTTTACTTTTATATTCTGTTATAGATATAGTCTATATATTTCGAGCTATTACATATATTTTGTTGTATTACTCATTCTTAATTAAATAAATATAATATTTTAATTCTCTTTTTGTACCCTATTTATTTGTAATTTACACATACATATATAGGATGTCCATTTCTCCATTAACAAGGTTTACTAAGTGCTTGTGCGGGGGGGTTGTAACAAACTAGGCTGTTGTAAGAATTATCCAGAGTGGTTTATCGACAAAAGAGAATGGGAAGCTGAGCCGCATGGTGACCTGACCCCCAGGGGAATTCGCGGTGGAAATAACCGACGCTTTGTTCATATCTGCGTATAATGAATCATCCTATAGTATTCAGGAATTTAGAGAAAATTAGCCTTTATTCATTTTGCATTAAAATTGTATTGTATAATAGTACTGGGTACAATATCAAGAGTATTCTAATTATTGAGTTTAAGTCACCATCAGTGACGTCACGAATCAGATCTAACTTTTGAGGCGGAGTGACCGGCGGTCATAGGTCAGCAGGGTTGACATGTCTAATATTTCTCAAAGTTTTAATAACCATTTTTGTGATCGGGAACAGCTCTGCCGTTAGATGTTTGTAATTTAATTCAGTAAAATAATTCAACCAGTCTGGATCAATTCAGTATAAACAGAGGATAATTGTTATAACTTAACCGTGCTAAAGTAACTGGGTAAGCGATGCGGAACAATACAAGGTTCTAGTCTGGGCTAGGCCAGACGAGGACAAGTCAGTGTGAATACGGGAGCAGCTGGGAGAGGTCAAACATCTTACCTCTCCCCAAGACCACCCAACACCTAGAGCTGTGGTCGCCCAAGGTATAGTTGCTATTGTTAAGTATAGAAATAGTCTCATTTGCCACTCAGGTCAAGTAGGGAGTGTTAAAGTGATAGGGAGTGAACATATTTAGATTTTGTTTTAGTTTTCTTTTAATAAATTAAATTTGTTATTAATTTGCATTTTATTGTTTCCATGTGTTTTATGTGTATACTTGTCCTGGTCACGTGGTCCACACGAGGCAGAGTTGCATTGGGCGCCGATTCTAACATCGAATCGGAATTATCATTACCGTGTAATTTATTCCACACTCAAGGTCATCGTTTATAGTGGGGATCAAGCCCCTAGGTTGATTAATTAGCGTGATCGATCCAGACCTCGATCATTGCTCTTGTATTACTGGTCTGGTGGTGGCAGCAGAGGTGACTCTAGGGTTTTGTTCAGAACTTAGGTCACGTCATACTGGGTGTAGAATCCTAAGTCGGTCAATCGTCTTAGGACCACGTGGCGTGGAGTTGGCTTTGTTAAAAGTTTTGGGGTCCCTTGGTTTAGAAATAATAAGTAAGAATACGGGTAGAGGGAGTAGAAGGAAGTAAAGAGAGAGGAACCCGAACCCGTGTTACAATGGTGCACAGCGGTGGTTTCAACAATTTTGTTTGAAATTGTTGAAAGGCTCACGCGTCTAGCCGTTCGAACACGTGCGCGGATGCTAAGGAGACAGCCGCGGGTCAGGATTAGCAGTGCGCCCCACAAGTGCGTTTGAGTGGGGATTGGCGAATCTTGGGTCATGCGGGCTGATATGATTAAGGTTTAGTTAGTAAGATTAGGTTGTTAAAATTAGATTTATTGAAAAGGAGACCGCTCCGAGTTGATTGGACTGGGTACCATACTCGACCCATTGCAATTAATTCAGAGGTGTTGGGAGCCACCATACTCTCAACAGCAGTTCCTTGAGGGCTGTCGGGGGCGGATATATCTGTGGGACGCCAATAGATAGTCCGAGGGCGTTATTAGACGACCCAAAACGCTAGGAAAAACGTAATCCGTGAAGGGCGTTGCGGCCTCCGAGGGACGGACTAGTAAACTACCTAGCAGCGATTCAACAACTAAGTGATCGCACACTTAGTGGAGGTTGAGTCGTCCCTAGTCATAATTGTTGCTGAAAGCTGCGTGTCGCTCTGTTGGAACCTAGATGGTGTGGCCTCTAGGCTAGGTGTGGTACGGCGAGCCGGTAGGAGCAATTATAAGATTAAGTCGAGTGCATTTTTTTAATTAAGTATACTTAAATTTATAAAGTAATTTCCGTTTATTTGCGTTGTTCTAGATTAATTTTTTTTCCCCTAAATTCAATCCCCGGTTAAAATTTTTCCCAAGTGTTTAGCGTTTTCTTGCACATTAGGCTAAGTGCGTACGTTAAGTTTGTTATTCCCTGTTCTATTAGTCTAAGTCAGAGGCGTTGTTACTAGAGTGTAGTTAATCCTCTGGACTTAGGGCTATATGTCGGTCACGATAGATAAGTGAAGGAGTTTAAGGGATAATAAGTTGCGTGTAAATGCTTAATAGAGTCCGTGGTATATTTCTAAGTATTTTGGGATAAGTTTTCGGCTAAGTCGATGTCGGAAACTCGTTAACTAATTAATTTGTATTCGTGGGTCACGTGTATGATCTGGGCGTCATTAGGATTCTCCAGTCGATGCGCGTGATATTTTCTAGTTTTTACCAGTAAGACGGTAGAATTGTGTTTGTAGACTTAGAATTCTGTTTTCAGTAGAAACGTAGGTGGAAAATTTTCTAAGTCCAGCTTGGGCTAGAATCTGACTTTTTGGCGGAAATTCTAATTTTTCATGTTTCGTGTATATTCTGGGGCCAGTATTACTCTCTAGTGCGCGCAAGGGACGTAATTCTGTTCGTAAAGCATTAAACAGTGATAATTACATTTTTGCCGAATTTAGTTATTTTTCGAGAAAATCGTGTCGTAATTTTGTCAGAGTCCATTTGAGTTGAAAATCTCGGATTTTGACGAAAAATTCGAATTAGTGAGTGTTGAAACCGCCCGAAGTGTCAGTATTGTTCTGCTTACAACGTCAGTAGTAAATAATAACGTATTTATATCTGGAAACGAGAAACCCAAATTTGTGTGAATTAAAGGAGTTTTGTGATATTTGGGGTGATAGAATATTTTTCCCTCGGAGTCAGAAAAATTGGCAGAGTCCAGCAATTGAGTAAAAGCGCAGTTTTTTGATAAAAATTCAATTTTTAGTAAGCATTTATAGGTCCTGGGTGTCTATATTAATCGCTAGAGCGGTTTATTAACGTAAAACTAGTTATTTTCCTTCAGAACAAAAATTTTGATTTTTCAGCGTTTAAGCGAAAAAGCGCGGGACTTAGTTTTTTTTTCAGCGCAGCTGGTCCTGCTCCATCAGTCATCAGTGGCCACGCTGTTCACTTCCAGCGCGCTTAGTATTCAAGTACAGTAAATATTCTTTATTAATCCATCACGAGTGCTGCGCGTTAGTTGCGTTATCATTTAAATTGTTTTATATAAATTAGATTCTTTAATTTTTTTTAACGTAAAGGACTTAGGTTTCAGCAATAGACCTGGCGGGATATTTCACGGTCAGACACGAGTGCGGGGCAGATACTCATTCATTGGATTCACTTCAGCGATTCTCTCGATAAATCGGTGTATTTCCTATTTTGGGAATTTAGTAGTTTTCTCTTAGAATAGAGTTGTGATTTTTTTATTTTGTATAAGATCACGGTTGTAGTGAGTCCGGGTCGAGGGTGTACTAAAGGGTAGTTTAGAAGACGTGGCACACCAGGAATCACAGAAAATGTTTAACCCAGATAATGACCAGTCAGTAGGGACCAGTGGGAATGGGAGTGTAGAGGATAGAACCTCTTCCGACACCACTGGGGATCGCTCAGGTGGCTCAACTGGCACCACAGGTGGGGTCAGTGGGACTGAAGCGACGAGTACACGGGTTCTGCATGGGACTGGGCAGTCGAGGGTATCTTTCCATCCCTGGAGAGATACTATTATTGACATGAGTGGGGAGTCTTGCGAGGAGTCGTCCCATGAGTGGGGAGAGCCGTCTTGGGTTCCCCCACAAATAACATCGACGCCATGCCAGCAGGGCAGACATGGGGCCTCAGTTAGTATGGCAGGACGTCCCACTTCGCTCGGTAGAGAACAGCAACCTGTTCAACGGGAACATGAACAACCACACCAACAGCAGGAACTACCCAACATAACACCAATACCACAGCACCCACAACACCTAGGTACACCTCATCCGTCACTACAACAACCCCAACCCCATCCTCAGTTCCCATACCAACCCTTCCCCCAACCCCAGGCCACCCCATACCCATACCCATTCCAACCCCAGGCCACCCCATACCCATTCCAACCCCAGGCCACCCCATACCCATTCCAACCCCAGGCCACCCCATACCCATACCCATTCCAACCCCAGGCCACCCCATACCCATACCCACCCCAACCTCAATCCACACCCCAGCCTGAGGCCACCCACACCATACCTCAACCCCAACCTCCATCCACACCCCAACCCCAGGCCACCCACACCATACCTCAACCCCAACCCCAGGCCGCCACAGCCTTAGACAGGCAGATGCGCACGGAGACGCCGGGCACTCAGTTGTCGCCATACGTAGAGGCGTTAAGTAAAGGCGAGGGAGCCAAGCCGAGGAACTGTGGCGCGGGTTCATCAGGCGGGAAGCAGCCCTCAGCTGCAAGTTCGAGCCACCCTGCGCGGGGTACCAACAGAGATCCGCGGAGGTGTTACTCCTGCTGGAAGCGCGGGCATATACAGAGGGATTGCGAAGTCACTCCTACGAAAGCATGAAAGCAGGCTCCTAGTGATGGTAGGCCTACTTTTGAGGTGAAAGTGGAAGGTGTGAGATTGACGGCTTTTGTTGATACAGGAAGCCAGGCGACGGTAATTAAAAAGTCAGCCTTCAGCAATTTTAAGTATGCACGTCTTCAACGTTGCGCAAAGACATTAACAGCAGTCAATGGGGAAAAGATTGAGATCGTAGGTCAAGGTACAGTTAATTTTGAGATTGATGGGGAATTGCAGCCTCACACATGTACGATCGTAGAGAACCTTGATTTTCCTGGTCACATCTTAATGGGAACTGATTTTCTGTCGCGATTTGATTATTCCTTGTCTGCTCAAAAAGGGGCTAGGAACTGCAGGTTGCAGTTGGGACAGACTTCCTACCCAGTGGAGATGATCGACCATCCCCCAGTTGTAGCTTCAATTAAGAGGAAGCTGAAATATAATGCGCACTATCCAAAATTTATTTTTAAGTCTCTTCCAGACACAGTTAAGAGGTCATGCGCCTTGCATGCATTGACCAAACAGAGTTGCCCACCACATTCTGTTAAATTTATTAAAGTAGCCGTGGGACGTCACATACAACCAGGTACCACCCTTCAGGTGGCTGGGAGATGTGATAGTTTATTAATTCCTCATCACTTAGTTGTAGTGCTCGATAAAGGTGCACTCATTCCAGTTGTCAATCTTTCACATAAGACTTTTCGCTTCAGGGCAGGTGATAGGGTATCTCAGGGAACCATGGTGGAGGACACAGAAATCTTTCACCATGAGTCAGCTGAGACGCCAGCCGTCACTGCACAATGTAGTGCACTGAATATGTTGAAAACTAAAACACCATCCAAAGTACAATACGAAACGAGAAATGTTGCACAGAATGTAGAGGAAGTAGAAAAATTAATTTCAGCACTTGATTTGCAACATGTTGCACAGGCGGATAGGAAGGCACTGAGAAGAGTTTTACGAAAATTCCCGAAATTGTTTGCGACAGAGGATGACCAGATTGGTCTCCTTGATAAGATCGAGCACACCATTCCAACTGGTGACCATTTGCCTGTGTACACAAGACAGTGGAGGTTGCCGGAACAGGCAAAGAACATTATCAGGGAGGAGTGCCAGAAAATGTTGAGACAGGGCGTAATAGAGCCTAGTACGTCACCGTGGCTCTCTCCTGTTGTGCTAGTTCGGAAACCGGACGGTAGTTATCGTTTCTGTGTTGACTACCGGAAGGTGAACGAACTAACTAAGGGTGATGTGTATCCGTTGCCCCGAATACAGGAGATAATAGATCAATTTGGTGCTGCTAAGTATTTCTCAACTCTTGACGCAAAATCGGCGTATTGGGCGATTCCGGTGGCAGAACAGGATAGGGAAAAAACAGCATTCTCGGATGGTAGGCACACTTATCAATTCCGTAGGATGCCGTTTGGTTTGAAGACAGCGCCTTCGTCGTTTCAGAGGGCCATCAACTTTATCCTTAGTCCGGTACTGGGTAGGCATTCTTTAGCGTACCTGGATGATGTTGTGATATATTCCAGGACGTTTGAGGAACACCTGCAGGACTTGACTGAGACTTTGAAGTTGTTAGATCAGGCAGGTTTCAGGCTGAATGTTCAGAAGTGCACCCTGGCGGCTCAGAAATTCAAATTTCTGGGGTTCCAGGTGTGCCCAGACGGTATCCGACCTGACCCAGATTCTTGCCGCGCCATTGCTGACATGCCTACTCCAAGGACAGCAAAGGACGTGCGTAGGTTTTTGGGGGCGGCCGGATATTTTCGTCGTCACATTGAAGGTTTCGCTGGCATTTCAGCACCCCTGACTGATCTGACAAAGAAAAATGCGAAGTTTGTGTGGAAATCAGAACATGACGAGGCCTATCGCAAACTGAAAGACCAACTAATCACGACACCGGTATTGGCTATTCCTGATTTTGAGAAAGAGTGGGAAGTGCACACTGACGCCAGCGGTATTGCTATTGGCGGGTGCTTAATTCAGCGAGACGCAGATAATTTACCCCATCCAGTAGCCTATTTCAGTAGGAAGGTCAAAGGACCTGAAGTTCGTTATTCAGCTACGGATCGGGAGGCACTGGCAGTAGTAGAATCAGTTAGGTATTTCGAGCCTTACCTATTTCAGCGGCATTTTGTAATCTACACAGACCATCGAGCGTTAACACACATATTTAAGAAGCGGACAAAATGCCCACGAATGTCACGCTGGTCTCACGAACTTTCGGCCCACTCATTCCAGATCTTGTACAAGCCTGGTCCAGCACATGTTGTGCCAGATACGCTAAGTAGAAATATAGCGGCAGTTCAAATTAATGAAAACATTGAAACCATTCCATCAGATAAAATGAGAGAATACCAGATGAGCGAGCCTAGATGGAAAGAAATTATTGAGTATTTAGAGGGAGGAAAATACCCCAAAAAGAAAAAGAATTTACCTATACATGATTTTGAAATGAAACAGGGCGTCCTGTATTATGTTAATAGCCAGAATGATAGGGCAGTATTTCAGCTAGTTATTCCGGACGCGTTGCGGTCATCAGCGTTAAAGCTCGCACATGCTTCAAAAATTGCAGGGCATCCGGGGATCTTTAAAACGCACTTAAAAGCAAAGTCTCTATTTTATTTTCCAGGATTACTTTCTGAGGTAATCAATTTCGTGAAGTCGTGCCCTCGTTGCCAGAGGACGAAAGGTACCCTTAAGGTACAAGCCCCACTTCAGGAATTTCCTGAAATTCGTGAACCGTTAGATCGTGTGGGGGCCGATCTGATTGATTTACACCACAGTCATTCAGGAAACAGATATGTGTTGGTGCTAGTTGACCATCTGTCTAGATACACTACATTAGTTGCATTACCTCAGAAGGATTCTCGTACGGTTGCAGATGCGTTCTTGCGTAGGTTCGTTACTGTATTCGGACCTCCTAAAGTCTTAGTCTCTGACCGGGGTCAAGAATTCAATGGGAATATATTTAGAGAAGTTTGTAAGATTTTAGAGACAACTTCGGCTTTTACAACAGCCTACCACCCACAAGCAAACGGAATGACGGAACGGACTAATCGTTCAGTCAAGGATATGCTTGCAATCCTTGCTGAACATGATGCAAACACCTGGGATGAACACCTACCCTATGTTCAGTTCGCCTTGAATACTGCCATCCACCAATCAATTAACACCCAACCACTTCATTTGTTTACTGGTAATTCATGCAATTTCCCCTCAGGTCTGCTTAACAGACATAATGTTGCATACGGGGAGGACTATCCTTCAGAGGTCCTTGGAAAAATGAGAAATGCATGGAATATTGCAGCTGAAGCGTCCAAGAAGGCACGGACTCGGTATGCTCATTTTTATGACAAGAAAGTGCGCCCTCTTGAGTTGAAGGAAGGAAGCCTCGTATTGAGAGTGAATGAGGCTGCGCCCGCCAATCAGAGCAGGAAACTAGCTCCGAGGTGGCGAGGACCATATAGAGTAATTAAAAGGGCGGGGCCGGTTAATCTTGTTATAAAAGGAGTGTTCGAGGACCAGGTGGAAAGGACAATTCATGTAAATAAATTGAAACAATATCATGCTAGAGAGGAATTAGAACTGCCTTCAGCGGGTCTAGTTCCTGACTCAGCAGTGCTGACTCATGGCTTCACCGACGAGTCAGAAGATGAGGATGACCCTCTGTCATCGCTCATCAGTAGTCAGGTGCAGTCTCGCCACCCTATGGTGACGAGATCTCGCGCTGTACAGTAAAGTAACTTCCTTGGTTAGTATAATTTAGTATTCATTAGATTTTCCTGTAAAGGCAATGAGATGTACTATGTCTATACTTGACTCAGGTAGCAACTTTTACCGTGCTCTGGGGTTCCACCTCCACCAAACCCAGAGTATATCTATGCTTCCGCTGTGTTGTGTCTGTCTGTTCCCAGGTCTGATTGGTACACCGACCCAGTTGTTCCAGCCACACGTGAACCCTTGTCTGTAAAGACCGAGGGGGGAGGCACGTTACACAAAGCCCTCCCCCCCACTAGACCCAGTAACCCATACATCAGTTACTTTGGGGATGAGTGACTGTCCAAGAGTCACCCGGCCGACGCCTCACGTCACTAACGAGGTTGTCAGGGCCAGCGAGCTGTCCACATTATAGCAGTCACCGGAGGTGCCATACAACGCCGGGGTAGCTGTCTCGAGATCACCACTACCCATCTGCTGCGTCATCAAGACTGCAGTCATTCCAGCAGTGTTGGAGGAGAGGTCAAGAAATGGAAAGCACGTAGCAGTACTCAAGAATTTCGCCGGAAGATTAATGATTACGTCATCTGAAGTAACAAGAAAGCAGAAGTAAGGCGGTCACAGGTGGAAGGCACGGTTTCCCTACAGAGTACCGGGACTCGCCAATAGAAGGTCGCAAAATTGTCTCCTTTGGCCTAAAGTCGGCGGTACGAGGGTATGCACAGTTGGTGTTTACGGCCTAGTAACCTGGTGACATCAAGAAACGCCTGAGATGACGTGAGCAATGATGGAAGACGAGATTCACCTGTTCTGCAAACAAGCAACCCGCCTCTACGACCTTCTAACATCACTCCTGCTAAGAGACACCGTTGGTACATCCAGTTCTGCTCTGCTGTGGTCATCTGCGACAAGTTTAACATCAAGACTACCGTGTGAACTGTGATTGATACGAAGGCGTGTGGACTGTCGAGAGCAAGATTAATGGCCGAAGTAACAGTATTCTACAGCTGTCACTTGGCACTCCGCTCTACTACACTCTGTCGTCATTCAGGAGTACCGGATGGGAGTACAAGAGGACCAGGTATTGATGTCTACACATGAAGAAGCAAGATCGACACCGTCATCGTCAGCGACTACATTCAGCATCCAGCAGCATCGATTTTTTTTTTTTTCTCGATTACTCAATATGAACAATTGATACAAACAACAAAGTTGGCTCTGAACATCTGTGTAAAGAACATCTGGACACTTTTGTTTAAATGTTGAAAAACAGATTTAGAATCAATACTTTTTAAATGTTGAAAAACAGATTTAAAATAATTCTGGTATAATATATGAAAATTTTACTCTATAAATTGGTCAGTAATCAAAATCGAAGCCCCTGTGTAATTGTCTCAGCCCAGAACAAACGGTTATGGAAAATTATGTTGTGCTATTTTTTTCAGAATGTTTGAACACAGGAGAGGCGGACCAATATAAACATTGACACTTCTAGTGAGTGAGAACACTGGGCTGTACAGTCAGCTGAAACCTGTGATATAGTATAGGAATTTTTATTTTTAGATATATGTAATAAACGTTAGGTGTGTTCCTTAACATGTCAAGGTTGACATTGATGGGGAGTGGTTAGTACACGGATGAGTACTTGATAGTTCCGTAGTACGCTCCCGGATGACTGAAAGTTCAGTCTGATGATATAACTTTAATGTTTATGTTTGAGCACGGTGTGGCCGGCTCTAGAGGACACATGGACTTGGCTAGTGAAGAGCCAAGAGAGTTTAATAGCTAGTTTTTGATGGTAGAGTAGGGACATGTTATTTAGCTATGTCAGTAAGGATAGGATGTATGTTTCCTGATATTGGAGGATTGCTGTCAGTTGACAGCTGAGAAATTTATGAAATATGAACATGTTCATTATGATGTTGGACTATTATTTGTCAAATTTTATTAGTTAGGTTAGCTTTTGTTTGTGGCATGAGTTGAATTGTGGGTTTGGATACTAAACCTCGTGAATTTTAACAAATTAACAAGGTTTACTAAGTGCTTGTGCGGGGGGGTTGTAACAAACTAGGCTGTTGTAAGAATTATCCAGAGTGGTTTATCGACAAAAGAGAATGGGAAGCTGAGCCGCATGGTGACCTGACCCCCAGGGGAATTCGCGGTGGAAATAACCGACGCTTTGTTCATAACTGCGTATAATGAACCATCCTATAGTATTCAGCAATTTAGAGAAAATTAGCCTTTATTCATTTTGCATTAAAATTGTATTGTATAATAGTACTGGATACAATATCAAGAGTATTCTAATTATTGAGTTTAAGTCACCATCAGTGACGTCACGAATCGGATCTAACTTTTAAGGCGGAGTGACCGGCGGTCATAGGTCATCAGGGGTTGACAGGTCTACTATTTCTACTATTTCTACAAGTTTTAATAACCATTTTTGTGATCGGGAACAGCTCTGCCGTTAGATGTTTGTAATTTAATTCAGTAAAATAATTCAACCAGTCTGGATCAATTCAGTATAAACAGAGGATAATTGTTATAACTTAACCTTGCTAAAGTAACTGGGTAAGCGATGCGGAACAATACAATACTCTGTCTGGGGTAGTCCAGACAAGGAAAAAATCAGTGTGGTCACGGAAGCAGCTAGGAGAGGTCAAACATCTTACCTCTCCCCAAGAACTGGCCCAACACCTAGAACTGTGGTCGCCCAAGGTATAGTTGCTGTTGTTAAGTATAGAAATAGTCTCATTTGCCACTCAGGTCAAGTAGGGAGTGTTAAATTGATAGGGAGTGAACATATTTAGATTTTGTTTTAGTTTTCGTTTAATAAATTAAATTTGTTATTAATTTGCATTTTATTGTTTCCATGTGTTTTGTGTGTATACTTGTCCTGGTCACGTGGTCCACACGAGGCAGAGTTGCATTGGGCGCCGATTCTAACATCGAATCGGAATTATCATTACCGTGTAATTTATTCCACACTCAAGGTCATCGTTTATAGTGGGGATCAAGCCCCTAGGTTGATTAATTAGCGTGATCGATCCAGACCTCGATCATTGCTCTTGTATTACTGGTCTGGTGGTGGCAGCAGAGGTGACTCTAGGGTTTTGTTCAGAGCTTAGGTCACGTCATACTGGGTGTAGAATCCTAAGTCGGTCAATCGTCTTAGGACCACGTGGCGTGGAGTGGGCTTTGGTAAAAGTTTTGGAGTCCCTTGGTTTAGAAATAAAAGTAAGAATACGGGTAGAGGGAGTAGAAAGAAGGAAGTAAAGAGAGAGGAACTCGAACCCGTGTTACAAATCCTAAATGGTCCCCAGGACTATATGCGAATGAAAACTCACACCCCAGAAGTGACTCGAACCCATACTCCCAGGAGCAACGCAACTGGTAACTACAGGGCGCCTTAATCCACTTGACCATCACGGCCGTCAAAAGGAAGTGATAGCCGAGGCTATTTGAGCCACTTCCCCGACGGCAACTCGGATGGTAATCTTGGGCATAGCATTTCACCAAATCACCTCATTCTTTGGGGCACACGTGAGGAACACAAATGCGAACAAGCCTGAATGGTCCCCAGGACTATATGCGAATGAAAACTCACACCCCAGAAGTGACTCGAACCCATACTCCCAGGAGCAACGCAACTGGTAACTACAGGGCACCTTAATCCACTTGACCATCACGGCCGTCAAAAGGAAGTGATAGCCGAAGCTATTTGAGCCACTTCCCCGACGGTACCTCGGATGGTAATCTTGGGCATAGCTTTTCACCAAATCACCTCATTCTTTGGGGCACACGTGAGGAACACAATTGCGAACAAGCCTGAATGGTCCCCAGGACTATATGCGAATGAAAACTCACACCCCAGAAGTGACTCGAACCCATACTCCCAGGAGCAACGCAACTGGTAACTACAGGGCACCTTAATCCACTTGACCATCACGGCCGTCAAAAGGAAGTGATAGCCGAAGCTATTTGAGCCACTTCCCCGACGGTACCTCGGATGGTAATCTTGGGCATAGCTTTTCACCAAATCACCTCATTCTTTGGGGCACACGTGAGGAACACAATTGCGAACAAGCCTGAATGGTCCCCAGGACTATATGCGAATGAAAACTCACACCCCAGAAGTGACTCGAACCCATACTCCCAGGAGCAACGCAATTGGTAACTATACAGGGCGCCTTAATCCACTTGACCATCACGGCCGTCAAAAGGAAGTGATAGCCGAGGCTATTTGAGCCACTTCCCCGACAGCAACTCGGATGGTAATCTTGGGCATAGCATTTCACCAAATCACCTCATTCTTTGGGGCACACGTGAGGAACACAAATGCGAACAAGCCTGAATGGTCCCCAGGACTATATGCGAATGAAAACTCACACCCCAGAAGTGACTCGAACCCATACTCCCAGGAGCAACGCAACTGGTAACTACAGGGCGCCTTAATCCACTTGACCTTCACGGCCGTCAAAAGGAAGTGATAGCCGAGGCGATTTGAGCCACTTCCCCGACGGCAACTCGGATTGTAATCTTGGGCATAGCATTTCACCAAATCACCTCATTCTTTGGGGCACACGTGAGGAACACAAATGCGAACAAGCCTGAATGGTCCCCAGGAATATATGCGAATGAAAACTCACACCCCAGAAGTGACTGGAACCCATACTCCCAGGAGCAACGCAACTGGTAACTACAGGGCGCCTTAATCCACTTGAAAATCACGGCCGTCAAAAGGAAGTGATAGCCGAGGCTATTTGAGCCACTTCCCCGACGGCAACTCGGATGGTAATCTTGGGCATAGCATTTCACCAAATCACCTCTTTCTTTGGGGCACACGTGAGGAACACAAATGCGAACAAGCCTGAATGGTCCCCAGGACTATATGCGAATGAAAACTCACACCCCAGAAGTGACTCGAACCCATACTCCCAGGAGCAACGCAACTGGTAACTACAGGGCGCCTTAATCCACTTGACCATCACGGCCGTCAAAAGGAAGTGATAGCCGAGGCTATTTGAGCCACTTCCCTGACGGCAACTCGGATGGTAATCTTGGGCATAGCATTTCACCAAATCACCTCATTCTTTGGGGCACACGTGAGGAACACAAATGCGAACAAGCCTGAATGGTCCCCCAGGACTATATGCGAATGAAAACTCACACCCCAGAAGTGACTCGAACCCATACTCCCAGGAGCAACGCAACTAGTAACTACAGGGCGCCTTAATCCACTTGACCATCACGGCCGTCAAAAGGAAGTGATAGCCGAGGCTATTTGAGCCACTTCCCCGACGGCAACTCGGATGGTAATCTTGGGCATAGCATTTCAACAAATCACCTCATTCTTTGGGGCACATGTGAGGAACACAAATGCGAACAAGCCTGAATGGTCCCCAGGACTATATGCGAATGAAAACTCACACCCCAGAAGTGACTCGAACCCATACTCCCAGGAGCAACGCAACTGGTAACTACAGGGCGCATTATTCCACTTGACCATCACGGCTGTCAAAAGGAAGTGATAGCCGAGGCTATTTGAGCCACTTCCCCGACGGCAACTCCGATGGTAATCTTGGGCATAGCATTTAACCAAATCACCTCATTCTTTGGGGCACATGTGAGGAACACAAATGCGAACAAGCCTGAATGGTCCCCAGGACTATATGCGAATGAAAACTCACACCCCAGAAGTGACTCGAACCCATACTCCCAGGAGCAACGCAACTGGTAACTACAGGGCGCCTTAATCCACTTGACCATCACGGCCGTCAAAAGGAAGTGATAGCCGAGGCTATTTGAGCCACTTCCCCGACGGTACCTCGGATGGTAATCTTGGGCATAGCTTTTCACCAAATCACCTCATTCTTTGGGGCACACGTGAGGAACACAAATGCGAACAAGCCTGAATGGTCCCCAGGACTATATGCGAATGAAAACTCACACCCCAGAAGTGACTCGAACCCATACTCCCAGGAGCAACGCAACTAGTAACTACAGGGCGCCTTAATCCACTTGACCATCACGGCCGTCAAAAGGAAGTGATAGCCGAGGCTATTTGAGCCACTTCCCCGACGGCAACTCGGATGGTAATCTTGGGCATAGCATTTCACCAAATCACCTCTTTCTTTGGGGCACACGTGAGGAACACAAATGCGAACAAGCCTGAATGGTCCCCAGGACTATATGCGAATGAAAACTCACACCCCAGAAGTGACTCGAACCCATACTCCCAGGAGCAACGCAACTGGTAACTACAGGGCGCCTTAATCCACTTGACCATCACGGCCGTCAAAAGGAAGTGATAGCCGAGGCTATTTGAGCCACTTCCCCGACGGCAACTCGGATGGTAATCTTGGGCATAGCATTTCACCAAATCACCTCATTCTTTGGGGCACACGTGAGGAACACAAATGCGAACAAGCCTGAATGGTCCCCCAGGACTATATGCGAATGAAAACTCACACCCCAGAAGTGACTCGAACCCATACTCCCAGGAGCAACGCAACTAGAAACTACAGGGCGCCTTAATCCACTTGACCATCACGGCCGTCAAAAGGAAGTGATAGCCGAGGCTATTTGAGCCACTTCCCCGACGGCAACTCGGATGGTAATCTTGGGCATAGCATTTCAACAAATCACCTAATTCTTTGGGGCACATGTGAGGAACACAAATGCAAACAAGCCTGAATGGTCCCCAGGACTATATGCGAATGAAAACTCACACCCCAGAAGTGACTCGAACCCATACTCCCAGGAGCAACGCAACTGGTAACTACAGGGCGCATTATTCCACTTGACCATCACGGCTGTCAAAAGGAAGTGACAGCCGAGGCTATTTGAGCCACTTCCCCGACGGCAACTCCGATGGTAATCTTGGGCATAGCATTTAACCAAATCACCTCATTCTTTGGGGCACACGTGAGGAACACAAATGCGAACAAGCCTGAATGGTCCCCAGGACTATATGCGAATGAAAACTCACACCCCAGAAGTGACTCGAACCCATACTCCCAGGAGCAACGCAACTGGTAACTACAGGGCGCCTTAATCCACTTGACCATCACGGCCGTCAAAAGGAAGTGATAGCCGAGGCTATTTGAGCCACTTCCCCGACGGTACCTCGGATGGTAATCTTGGGCATAGCTTTTCACCAAATCACCTCATTCTTTGGGGCACACGTGAGGAACACAAATGCGAACAAGCCTGAATGGTCCCCAGGACTATATGCGAATGAAAACTCACACCCCAGAAGTGACTCGAACCCATACTCCCAGGAGCAACGCAACTGGTAACTACAGGGCGCCTTAATCCACTTGACCATCACGGCCGTCAAAAGGAAGTGATAGCCGAGGCTATTTGAGCCACTTCCCCGACGGCAACTCGGATGGTAATCTTGGGCATAGCATTTCACCAAATCACCTCATTCTTTGGGGCACACGTGAGGAACACAAATGCGAACAATCCTAAATGGTCCCCAGGACTATATGCGAATGAAAACTCACACCCCAGAAGTGACTCGAACCCATACTCCCAGGAGCAACGCAACTGGTAACTACAGGGCGCCTTAATCCACTTGACCATCACGGCCGTCAAAAGGAAGTGATAGCCGAGGCTATTTGAGCCACTTCCCCGACGGCAACTCGGATGGTAATCTTGGGCATAGCATTTCACCAAATCACCTCATTCTTTGGGGCACACGTGAGGAACACAAATGCGAACAAGCCTGAATGGTCCCCAGGACTATATGCGAATGAAAACTCACACCCCAGAAGTGACTCGAACCCATACTCCCAGGAGCAACGCAACTGTTAACTACAGGGCACCTTAATCCACTTGACCATCACGGCCGTCAAAAGGAAGTGATAGCCGAAGCTATTTGAGCCACTTCCCCGACGGTACCTCGGATGGTAATCTTGGGCATAGCTTTTCACCAAATCACCTCATTCTTTGGGGCACACGTGAGGAACACAATTGCGAACAAGCCTGAATGGTCCCCAGGACTATATGCGAATGAAAACTCACACCCCAGAAGTGACTCGAACCCATACTCCCAGGAGCAACGCAATTGGTAACTATACAGGGCGCCTTAATCCACTTGACCATCACGGCCGTCAAAAGGAAGTGATAGCCGAGGCTATTTGAGCCACTTCCCCGACGGTACCTCGGATGGTAATCTTGGGCATAGCTTTTCACCAAATCACCTCATTCTTTGGGGCACACGTGAGGAACACAAATGCGAACAAGCCTGAATGGTCCCCAGGACTATATGCGAATGAAAACTCACACCCCAGAAGTGACTCGAATCAAAACTCCCAGGAGCAACGCAATTGGTAACTATACAGGGCGCCTTAATCCACTTGACCATCACAGCCGTCAAAAGGAAGTGATAGCCGAGGCTATTTGAGCCACTTCCCCAACGGCAACTCGGATGGTAATCTTGGGCATAGCATTTCACCAAATCACCTCATTCTTTGGGGCACACGTGAGGAACACAAATGCGAACAAGCCTGAATGGTCCCCAGGACTATATGCGAATGAAAACTCACACCCCAGAAGTGACTCGAACCCATACTCCCAGGAGCAACGCAACTGGTAACTACAGGGTGCCTTAATCCACTTGACCATCACGGCCGTCAAAAGGAAGTGATAGCCGAGGCTATTTGAGCCACTTCCCCGATGGCAACTCGGATGGTAATCTTGGGCATAGCATTTCACCAAATCACATCATTCTTTGAGGCACACGTGAGGAACACAAATGCGAACAAGCCTGAATGGTCCCCAGGACTATATGCGAATGAAAACTCACACCCCAGAAGTGACTCGAACCCATACTCCCAGGAGCAACGCAACTGGTAACTACAGGGCGCCTTAATCCACTTGACCATCACGGCCGTCAAAAGGAAGTGATAGCCGAGGCTATTTGAGCCACTTCCCCGACGGCAACTCGGATGGTAATCTTGGGCATAGCATTTCACCAAATCACCTCATTCTTTGGGGCACACGTGAGGAACACAAATGCGAACAATCCTAAATGGTCCCCAGGACTATATGCGAATGAAAACTCACACCCCAGAAGTGACTCGAACCCATACTCCCAGGAGCAACGCAACTGGTAACTACAGGGCGCCTTAATCCACTTGACCATCACGGCCGTCAAAAGGAAGTGATAGCCGAGGCTATTTGAGCCACTTCCCCGACGGCAACTCGGATGGTAATCTTGGGCATAGCATTTCACCAAATCACCTCATTCTTTGGGGCACACGTGAGGAACACAAATGCGAACAAGCCTGAATGGTCCCCAGGACTATATGCGAATGAAAACTCACACCCCAGAAGTGACTCGAACCCATACTCCCAGGAGCAACGCAACTGGTAACTACAGGGCACCTTAATCCACTTGACCATCACGGCCGTCAAAAGGAAGTGATAGCCGAAGCTATTTGAGCCACTTCCCCGACGGTACCTCGGATGGTAATCTTGGGCATAGCTTTTCACCAAATCACCTCATTCTTTGGGGCACACGTGAGGAACACAATTGCGAACAAGCCTGAATGGTCCCCAGGACTATATGCGAATGAAAACTCACACCCCAGAAGTGACTCGAACCCATACTCCCAGGAGCAACGCAATTGGTAACTATACAGGGCGCCTTAATCCACTTGACCATCACGGCCGTCAAAAGGAAGTGATAGCCGAGGCTATTTGAGCCACTTCCCCGACGGCAACTCGGATGGTAATCTTGGGCATAGCATTTCACCAAATCACCTCATTCTTTGGGGCACACGTGAGGAACACAAATGCGAACAAGCCTGAATGGTCCCCAGGACTATATGCGAATGAAAACTCACACCCCAGAAGTGACTCGAACCCATACTCCCAGGAGCAACGCAACTGGTAACTACAGGGCGCCTTAATCCACTTGACCTTCACGGCCGTCAAAAGGAAGTGATAGCCGAGGCGATTTGAGCCACTTCCCCGACGGCAACTCGGATTGTAATCTTGGGCATAGCATTTCACCAAATCACCTCATTCTTTGGGGCACACGTGAGGAACACAAATGCGAACAAGCCTGAATGGTCCCCAGGAATATATGCGAATGAAAACTCACACCCCAGAAGTGACTGGAACCCATACTCCCAGGAGCAACGCAACTGGTAACTACAGGGCGCCTTAATCCACTTGAAAATCACGGCCGTCAAAAGGAAGTGATAGCCGAGGCTATTTGAGCCACTTCCCCGACGGCAACTCGGATGGTAATCTTGGGCATAGCATTTCACCAAATCACCTCTTTCTTTGGGGCACACGTGAGGAACACAAATGCGAACAAGCCTGAATGGTCCCCAGGACTATATGCGAATGAAAACTCACACCCCAGAAGTGACTCGAACCCATACTCCCAGGAGCAACGCAACTGGTAACTACAGGGCGCCTTAATCCACTTGACCATCACGGCCGTCAAAAGGAAGTGATAGCCGAGGCTATTTGAGCCACTTCCCCGACGGCAACTCGGATGGTAATCTTGGGCATAGCATTTCACCAAATCACCTCATTCTTTGGGGCACACGTGAGGAACACAAATGCGAACAAGCCTGAATGGTCCCCCAGGACTATATGCGAATGAAAACTCACACCCCAGAAGTGACTCGAACCCATACTCCCAGGAGCAACGCAACTAGTAACTACAGGGCGCCTTAATCCACTTGACCATCACGGCCGTCAAAAGGAAGTGATAGCCGAGGCTATTTGAGCCACTTCCCCGACGGCAACTCGGATGGTAATCTTGGGCATAGCATTTCAACAAATCACCTCATTCTTTGGGGCACATGTGAGGAACACAAATGCGAACAAGCCTGAATGGTCCCCAGGACTATATGCGAATGAAAACTCACACCCCAGAAGTGACTCGAACCCATACTCCCAGGAGCAACGCAACTGGTAACTACAGGGCGCATTATTCCACTTGACCATCACGGCTGTCAAAAGGAAGTGATAGCCGAGGCTATTTGAGCCACTTCCCCGACGGCAACTCCGATGGTAATCTTGGGCATAGCATTTAACCAAATCACCTCATTCTTTGGGGCACATGTGAGGAACACAAATGCGAACAAGCCTGAATGGTCCCCAGGACTATATGCGAATGAAAACTCACACCCCAGAAGTGACTCGAACCCATACTCCCAGGAGCAACGCAACTGGTAACTACAGGGCGCCTTAATCCACTTGACCATCACGGCCGTCAAAAGGAAGTGATAGCCGAGGCTATTTGAGCCACTTCCCCGACGGTACCTCGGATGGTAATCTTGGGCATAGCTTTTCACCAAATCACCTCAATCTTTGGGGCACACGTGAGGAACACAAATGCGAACAAGCCTGAATGGTCCCCAGGACTATATGCGAATGAAAACTCACACCCCAGAAGTGACTCGAACCCATACTCCCAGGAGCAACGCAACTAGTAACTACAGGGCGCCTTAATCCACTTGACCATCACGGCCGTCAAAAGGAAGTGATAGCCGAGGCTATTTGAGCCACTTCCCCGACGGCAACTCGGATGGTAATCTTGGGCATAGCATTTCACCAAATCACCTCTTTCTTTGGGGCACACGTGAGGAACACAAATGCGAACAAGCCTGAATGGTCCCCAGGACTATATGCGAATGAAAACTCACACCCCAGAAGTGACTCGAACCCATACTCCCAGGAGCAACGCAACTGGTAACTACAGGGCGCCTTAATCCACTTGACCATCACGGCCGTCAAAAGGAAGTGATAGCCGAGGCTATTTGAGCCACTTCCCCGACGGCAACTCGGATGGTAATCTTGGGCATAGCATTTCACCAAATCACCTCATTCTTTGGGGCACACGTGAGGAACACAAATGCGAACAAGCCTGAATGGTCCCCCAGGACTATATGCGAATGAAAACTCACACCCAAGAAGTGACTCGAACCCATACTCCCAGGAGCAACGCAACTAGAAACTACAGGGCGCCTTAATCCACTTGACCATCACGGCCGTCAAAAGGAAGTGATAGCCGAGGCTATTTGAGCCACTTCCCCGACGGCAACTCGGATGGTAATCTTGGGCATAGCATTTCAACAAATCACCTAATTCTTTGGGCACATGTGAGGAACACAAATGCAAACAAGCCTGAATGGTCCCCAGGACTATATGCGAATGAAAACTCACACCCCAGAAGTGACTCGAACCCATACTCCCAGGAGCAATGCAACTGGTAACTACAGGGCGCATTATTCCACTTGACCATCACGGCTGTCAAAAGGAAGTGACAGCCGAGGCTATTTGAGCCACTTCCCCGACGGCAACTCCGATGGTAATCTTGGGCATAGCATTTAACCAAATCACCTCATTCTTTGGGGCACACGTGAGGAACACAAATGCGAACAAGCCTGAATGGTCCCCAGGACTATATGCGAATGAAAACTCACACCCCAGAAGTGACTCGAACCCATACTCCCAGGAGCAACGCAACTGGTAACTACAGGGCGCCTTAATCCACTTGACCATCACGGCCGTCAAAAGGAAGTGATAGCCGAGGCTATTTGAGCCACTTCCCCGACGGTACCTCGGATGGTAATCTTGGGCATAGCTTTTCACCAAATCACCTCATTCTTTGGGGCACACGTGAGGAACACAAATGCGAACAAGCCTGAATGGTCCCTAGGACTATATGCGAATGAAAACTCACACCCCAGAAGTGACTCGAACCCATACTCCCAGGAGCAACGCAACTGGTAACTACAGGGCGCCTTAATCCACTTGACCATCACGGCCGTCAAAAGGAAGTGATAGCCGAGGCTATTTGAGCCACTTCCCCGACGGCAACTCGGATGGTAATCTTGGGCATAGCATTTCACCAAATCACCTCATTCTTTGGGGCACACGTGAGGAACACAAATGCGAACAATCCTAAATGGTCCCCAGGACTATATGCGAATGAAAACTCACACCCCAGAAGTGACTCGAACCCATACTCCCAGGAGCAACGCAACTGGTAACTACAGGGCGCCTTAATCCACTTGACCATCACGGCCGTCAAAAGGAAGTGATAGCCGAGGCTATTTGAGCCACTTCCCCGACGGCAACTCGGATGGTAATCTTGGGCATAGCATTTCACCAAATCACCTCATTCTTTGGGGCACACGTGAGGAACACAAATGCGAACAAGCCTGAATGGTCCCCAGGACTATATGCGAATGAAAACTCACACCCCAGAAGTGACTCGAACCCATACTCCCAGGAGCAACGCAACTGTTAACTACAGGGCACCTTAATCCACTTGACCATCACGGCCGTCAAAAGGAAGTGATAGCCGAAGCTATTTGAGCCACTTCCCCGACGGTACCTCGGATGGTAATCTTGGGCATAGCTTTTCACCAAATCACCTCATTCTTTGGGGCACACGTGAGGAACACAATGCGAACAAGCCTGAATGGTCCCCAGGACTATATGCGAATGAAAACTCACACCCCAGAAGTGACTCGAACCCATACTCCAGGAGCAACGCAATTGGTAACTATACAGGGCGCCTTAATCCACTTGACCATCACGGCCGTCAAAAGGAAGTGATAGCCGAGGCTATTTGAGCCACTTCCCCGACGGTACCTCGGATGGTAATCTTGGGCATAGCTTTTCACCAAATCACCTCATTCTTTGGGCACACGTGAGGAACACAAATGCGAACAAGCCTGAATGGTCCCCAGGACTATATGCGAATGAAAACTCACACCCCAGAAGTGACTCGAATCCCAACTCCCAGGAGCAACGCAATTGGTAACTATACAGGGCGCCTTAATCCACTTGACCATCACAGCCGTCAAAAGGAAGTGATAGCCGAGGCTATTTGAGCCACTTCCCCAACGGCAACTCGGATGGTAATCTTGGGCATAGCATTTCACCAAATCACCTCATTCTTTGGGGCACACGTGAGGAACACAAATGCGAACAAGCCTGAATGGTCCCCAGGACTATATGCGAATGAAAACTCACACCCCAGAAGTGACTCGAACCCATACTCCCAGGAGCAACGCAACTGGTAACTACAGGGTGCCTTAATCCACTTGACCATCACGGCCGTCAAAAGGAAGTGATAGCCGAGGCTATTTGAGCCACTTCCCCGATGGCAACTCGGATGGTAATCTTGGGCATAGCATTTCACCAAATCACATCATTCTTTGAGGCACACGTGAGGAACACAAATGCGAACAAGCCTGAATGGTCCCCAGGACTATATGCGAATGAAAACTCACACCCCAGAAGTGACTCGAACCCATACTCCCAGGAGCAACGCAACTGGTAACTACAGGGCGCCTTAATCCACTTGACCATCACGGCCGTCAAAAGGAAGTGATAGCCGAGGCTATTTGAGCCACTTCCCCGACGGCAACTCGGATGGTAATCTTGGGCATAGCATTTCACCAAATCACCTCATTCTTTGGGGCACACGTGAGGAACACAAATGCGAACAATCCTAAATGGTCCCCAGGACTATATGCGAATGAAAACTCACACCCCAGAAGTGACTCGAACCCATACTCCCAGGAGCAACGCAACTGGTAACTACAGGGCGCCTTAATCCACTTGACCATCACGGCCGTCAAAAGGAAGTGATAGCCGAGGCTATTTGAGCCACTTCCCCGACGGCAACTCGGATGGTAATCTTGGGCATAGCATTTCACCAAATCACCTCATTCTTTGGGGCACACGTGAGGAACACAAATGCGAACAAGCCTGAATGGTCCCCAGGACTATATGCGAATGAAAACTCACACCCCAGAAGTGACTCGAACCCATACTCCCAGGAGCAACGCAACTGGTAACTACAGGGCGCCTTAATCCACTTGACCATCACGGCCGTCAAAAGGAAGTGATAGCCGAAGCTATTTGAGCCACTTCCCCGACGGTACCTCAGATGGTAATCTTGGGCATAGCTTTTCACCAAATCACCTCATTCTTTGGGGCACACGTGAGGAACACAATTGCGAACAAGCCTGAATGGTCCCCAGGACTATATGCGAATGAAAACTCACACCCCAGAAGTGACTCGAACCCATACTCCCAGGAGCAACGCAATTGGTAACTATACAGGGCGCCTTAATCCACTTGACCATCACGGCCGTCAAAAGGAAGTGATAGCCGAGGCTATTTGAGCCACTTCCCCGACGGCAACTCGGATGGTAATCTTGGGCATAGCATTTCACCAAATCACCTCACTCTTTGGGGCACACGTGGGGAACACAAATGCGAACAAGCCTGAATGGTCCCCAGGACTATATGCGAATGAAAACTCACACCCCAGAAGTGACTCGAACCTATACTCCCAGGAGCAACGCAACTGGTAACTACAGGGCGCCTTAATCCACTTGACCTTCACGGCCGTCAAAAGGAAGTGATAGCCGAGGCGATTTGAGCCACTTCCCCGACGGCAACTCGGATTGTAATCTTGGGCATAGCATTTCACCAAATCACCTCATTCTTTGGGGCACACGTGAGGAACACAAATGCGAACAAGCCTGAATGGTCCCCAGGAATATATGCGAATGAAAACTCACACCCCAGAAGTGACTGGAACCCATACTCCCAGGAGCAACGCAACTGGTAACTACAGGGCGCCTTAATCCACTTGAAAATCACGGCCGTCAAAAGGAAGTGATAGCCGAGGCTATTTGAGCCACTTCCCCGACGGCAACTCGGATGGTAATCTTGGGCATAGCATTTCACCAAATCACCTCTTTCTTTGGGGCACACGTGAGGAACACAAATGCGAACAAGCCTGAATGGTCCCCAGGACTATATGCGAATGAAAACTCACACCCCAGAAGTGACTCGAACCCATACTCCCAGGAGCAACGCAACTGGTAACTACAGGGCGCCTTAATCCACTTGACCATCACGGCCGTCAAAAGGAAGTGATAGCCGAGGCTATTTGAGCCACTTCCCCGACGGCAACTCGGATGGTAATCTTGGGCATAGCATTTCACCAAATCACCTCATTCTTTGGGGCACACGTGAGGAACACAAATGCGAACAAGCCTGAATGGTCCCCCAGGACTATATGCGAATGAAAACTCACACCCCAGAAGTGACTCGAACCCCTACTCCCAGGAGCAACGCAACTAGTAACTACAGGGCGCCTTAATCCACTTGACCATCACGGCCGTCAAAAGGAAGTGATAGCCGAGGCTATTTGAGCCACTTCCCCGACGGCAACTCGGATGGTAATCTTGGGCATAGCATTTCAACAAATCACCTCATTCTTTGGGGCACATGTGAGGAACACAAATGCAAACAAGCCTGAATGGTCCCCAGGACTATATGCGAATGAAAACTGACACCCCAGAAGTGACTCGAACCCATACTCCCAGGAGCAACGCAACTGGTAACTACAGGGCGCATTATTCCACTTGACCATCACGGCTGTCAAAAGGAAGTGATAGCCGAGGCTATTTGAGCCACTTCCCCGACGGCAACTCCGATGGTAATCTTGGGCATAGCATTTAACCAAATCACCTCATTCTTTGGGGCACACGTGAGGAACACAAATGCGAACAAGCCTGAATGGTCCCCAGGACTATATGCGAATGAAAACTCACACCCCAGAAGTGACTCGAACCCATACTCCCAGGAGCAACGCAACTGGTAACTACAGGGCGCCTTAATCCACTTGACCATCACGGCCGTCAAAAGGAAGTGATAGCCGAGGCTATTTGAGCCACTTCCCCGACGGTACCTCGGATGGTAATCTTGGGCATAGCTTTTCACCAAATCACCTCATTCTTTGGGGCACACGTGAGGAACACAAATGCGAACAAGCCTGAATGGTCCCCAGGACTATATGCGAATGAAAACTCACACCCCAGAAGTGACTCGAACCCATACTCCCAGGAGCAACGCAACTGGTAACTACAGGGCGCCTTAATCCACTTGACCATCACGGCCGTCAAAAGGAAGTGATAGCCGAGGCTATTTGAGCCACTTCCCCGACGGCAACTCGGATGGTAATCTTGGGCATAGCATTTCACCAAATCACCTCATTCTTTGGGGCACACGTGAGGAACACAAATGCGAACAATCCTAAATGGTCCCCAGGACTATATGCGAATGAAAACTCACACCCCAGAAGTGACTCGAACCCATACTCCCAGGAGCAACGCAACTGGGAACTACAGGGCGCCTTAATCCACTTGACCATCACGGCCGTCAAAAGGAAGTGATAGCCGAGGCTATTTGAGCCACTTCCCCGACGGCAACTCGGATGGTAATCTTGGGCATAGCATTTCACCAAATCACCTCATTCTTTGGGGCACACGTGAGGAACACAAATGCGAACAAGCCTGAATGGTCCCCAGGACTATATGCGAATGAAAACTCACACCCCAGAAGTGACTCGAACCCATACTCCCAGGAGCAACGCAACTGTTAACTACAGGGCGCCTTAATCCACTTGACCATCACGGCCGTCAAAAGGAAGTGATAGCCGAAGCTATTTGAGCCACTTCCCCGACGGTACCTCGGATGGTAATCTTGGGCATAGCTTTTCACCAAATCACCTCATTCTTTGGGGCACACGTGAGGAACACAATTGCGAACAAGCCTGAATGGTCCCCAGGACTATATGCGAATGAAAACTCACACCCCAGAAGTGACTCGAACCCATACTCCCAGGAGCAACGCAATTGGTAACTATACAGGGCGCCTTAATCCACTTGACCATCACGGCCGTCAAAAGGAAGTGATAGCCGAGGCTATTTGAGCCACTTCCCCGACGGTACCTCGGATGGTAATCTTGGGCATAGCTTTTCACCAAATCACCTCATTCTTTGGGGCACACGTGAGGAACACAAATGCGAACAAGCCTGAATGGTCCCCAGGACTATATGCGAATGAAAACTCACACCCCAGAAGTGACTCGAACCCATACTCCCAGGAGCAACGCAACTGGTAACTACAGGGTGCCTTAATCCACTTGACCATCACGGCCGTCAAAAGGAAGTGATAGCCGAGGCTATTTGAGCCACTTCCCCGACGGCAACTCGGATGGTAATCTTGGGCATAGCATTTCACCAAATCACATCATTCTTTGAGGCACACGTGAGGAACACAAATGCGAACAAGCCTGAATAGTCCCCAGGACTATATGCGAATGAAAACTCACACCCCAGAAGTGACTCGAACCCATACTCCCAGGAGCAACGCAACTGGTAACTACAGGGCGCCTTAATCCACTTGACCATCACGGCCGTCAAAAGGAAGTGATAGCCGAGGCTATTTGAGCCACTTCCCCGACGGCAACTCGGATGGTAATCTTGGGCATAGCATTTCACCAAATCACCTCATTCTTTGGGGCACACGTGAGGAACACAAATGCGAACAATCCTAAATGGTCCCCAGGACTATATGCGAATGAAAACTCACACCCCAGAAGTGACTCGAACCCATACTCCCAGGAGCAACGCAACTGGTAACTACAGGGCGCCTTAATCCACTTGACCATCACGGCCGTCAAAAGGAAGTGATAGCCGAGGCTATTTGAGCCACTTCCCCGATGGCAACTCGGATGGTAATCTTGGGCATAGCATTTCACCAAATCACCTCATTCTTTGGGGCACACGTGAGGAACACAAATGCGAACAAGCCTGAATGGTCCCCAGGACTATATGCGAATGAAAACTCACACCCCAGAAGTGACTCGAACCCATACTCCCAGGAGCAACGCAACTGGTAACTACAGGGCGCCTTAATCCACTTGACCATCACGGCCGTCAAAAGGAAGTGATAGCCGAAGCTATTTGAGCCACTTCCTCGACGGTACCTCGGATGGTAATCTTGGGCATAGCTTTTCACCAAATCACCTCATTCTTTGGGGCACACGTGAGGAACACAATTGCGAACAAGCCTGAATGGTCCCCAGGACTATATGCGAATGAAAACTCACACCCCAGAAGTGACTCGAACCCATACTCCCAGGAGCAACGCAATTGGTAACTATACAGGGCGCCTTAATCCACTTGACCATCACGGCCGTCAAAAGGAAGTGATAGCCGAGGCTATTTGAGCCACTTCCCCGACGGCAACTCGGATGGTAATCTTGGGCATAGCATTTCACCAAATCACCTCATTCTTTGGAGCACACGTGAGGAACACAAATGCGAACAAGCCTGAATGGTCCCCAGGACTATATGCGAATGAAAACTCACACCCCAGAAGTGACTCGAACCCATACTCCCAGGAGCAACGCAACTGGTAACTACAGGGCGCCTTAATCCACTTGACCTTCACGGCCGTCAAAAGGAAGTGATAGCCGAGGCGATTTGAGCCACTTCCCCGACGGCAACTCGGATGGTAATCTTGGGCATAGCATTTCACCAAATCACCTCATTCTTTGGGGCACACGTGAGGAACACAAATGCGAACAAGCCTGAATGGTCCCCAGGAATATATGCGAATGAAAACTCACACCCCAGAAGTGACTGGAACCCATACTCCCAGGAGCAACGCAACTGGTAACTACAGGGCGCCTTAATCCACTTGAAAATCACGGCCGTCAAAAGGAAGTGATAGCCGAGGCTATTTGAGCCACTTCCCCGACGGCAACTCGGATGGTAATCTTGGGCATAGCAATTTACCAAATCACCTCTTTCTTTGGGGCATACGTGAGGAACACAAATGCGAACAAGCCTGAATGGTCCCCAGGACTATATGCGAATGAAAACTCACACCCCAGAAGTGACTCGAACCCATACTCCCAGGAGCAACGCAACTGGTAACTACAGGGCGCCTTAATCCACTTGACCATCACGGCCGTCAAAAGGAAGTGATAGCCGAGGCTATTTGAGCCACTTCCCCGACGGCAACTCGGATGGTAATCTTGGGCATAGCATTTCACCAAATCACCTCATTCTTTGGGGCACACGTGAGGAACACAAATGCGAACAAGCCTGAATGGTCCCCCAGGACTATATGCGAATGAAAACTCACACCCCAGAAGTGACTCGAACCCATACTCCCAGGAGCAACGCAACTAGTAACTACAGGGCGCCTTAATCCACTTGACCATCACGGCCGTCAAAAGGAAGTTATAGCCGAGGCTATTTGAGCCACTTCCCCGACGGCAACTCGGATGGTAATCTTGGGCATAGCATTTTAACATATCACCTCATTCTTTGGGGCACATGTGAGGAACACAAATGCGAACAAGCCTGAATGGTCCCCAGGACTATATGCAAATGAAAACTCACACCCCAGAAGTGACTCGAACCCATACTCCCAGGAGCAACGCAACTGGTAACTACAGGGCGCATTAATCCACTTGACCATCACGGCCGTCAAAAGGAAGTGATAGCCGAGGCTATTTGAGCCACTTCCCCGACGGCAACTCCAATGGTAATCTTGGGCATAGCATTTAACCAAATCACCTCATTCTTTGGGGCACACGTGAGGAACACAAATGCGAACAAGCCTGAATGGTCCCCAGGACTATATGCGAATGAAAACTCACACCCCAGAAGTGACTCGAACCCATACTCCCAGGAGCAACGCAACTGGTAACTACAGGGCGCCTTAATCCACTTGACCATCACGGCCGTCAAAAGGAAGTGATAGCCGAGGCTATTTGAGCCACTTCCCCGACGGTACCTCGGATGGTAATCTTGGGCATAGCTTTTCACCAAATCACCTCATTCTTTGGGGCACACGTGAGGAACACAAATGCGAACAAGCCTGAATGGTCCCCAGGACTATATGCGAATGAAAACTCACACCCCAGAAGTGACTCGAACCCAAACTCCCAGGAGCAACGCAATTGGTAACTATACAGGGCGCCTTAATCCACTTGACCATCACAGCCGTCAAAAGGAAGTGATAGCCGAGGCTATTTGAGCCACTTCCCCAACGGCAACTCGGATGGTAATCTTGGGCATAGCATTTCACCAAATCACCTCATTCTTTGGGGCACACGTGAGGAACACAAATGCGAACAAGCCTGAATGGTCCCCAGGACTATATGCGAATGAAAACTCACACCCCAGAAGTGACTCGAACCCATACTCCCAGGAGCAACGCAACTGGTAACTACAGGGCGCCTTAATCCACTTGACCATCACGGCCGTCAAAAGGAAGTGATAGCCGAGGCTATTTGAGCCACTTCCCCGACGGCAACTCGGATGGTAATCTTGGGCATAGCATTTCACCAAATCACCTCATTCTTTGGGGCACACGTGAGGAACACAAATGCGAACAATCCTAAATGGTCCCCAGGACTATATGCGAATGAAAACTCACACCCCAGAAGTGACTCGAACCCATACTCCCAGGAGCAACGCAACTGGTAACTACAGGGCGCCTTAATCCACTTGACCATCACGGCCGTCAAAAGGAAGTGATAGCCGAGGCTATTTGAGCCACTTCCCCGACGGTACCTCGGATGGTAATCTTGGGCATAGCTTTTCACCAAATCACCTCATTCTTTGGGGCACACGTGAGGAACACAAATGCGAACAAGCCTGAATGGTCCCCAGGACTATATGCGAATGAAAACTCACACCCCAGAAGTGACTCGAACCCAAACTCCCAGGAGCAACGCAATTGGTAACTATACAGGGCGCCTTAATCCACTTGACCATCACAGCCGTCAAAAGGAAGTGATAGCCGAGGCTATTTGAGCCACTTCCCCAACGGCAACTCGGATGGTAATCTTGGGCATAGCATTTCACCAAATCACCTCATTCTTTGGGGCACACGTGAGGAACACAAATGCGAACAAGCCTGAATGGTCCCCAGGACTATATGCGAATGAAAACTCACACCCCAGAAGTGACTCGAACCCATACTCCCAGGAGCAACGCAACTGGTAACTACAGGGCGCCTTAATCCACTTGACCATCACGGCCGTCAAAAGGAAGTGATAGCCGAGGCTATTTGAGCCACTTCCCCGACGGCAACTCGGATGGTAATCTTGGGCATAGCATTTCACCAAATCACCTCATTCTTTGGGGCACACGTGAGGAACACAAATGCGAACAATCCTAAATGGTCCCCAGGACTATATGCGAATGAAAACTCACACCCCAGAAGTGACTCGAACCCATACTCCCAGGAGCAACGCAACTGGTAACTACAGGGCGCCTTAATCCACTTGACCATCACGGCCGTCAAAAGGAAGTGATAGCCGAGGCTATTTGAGCCACTTCCCCGACGGCAACTCGGATGGTAATCTTGGGCATAGCATTTCACCAAATCACCTCATTCTTTGGGGCACACGTGAGGAACACAAATGCGAACAAGCCTGAATGGTCCCCAGGACTATATGCGAATGAAAACTCACACCCCAGAAGTGACTCGAACCCATACTCCCAGGAGCAACGCAACTGGTAACTACAGGGCACCTTAATCCACTTGACCATCACGGCCGTCAAAAGGAAGTGATAGCCGAAGCTATTTGAGCCACTTCCCCGACGGTACCTCGGATGGTAATCTTGGGCATAGCTTTTCACCAAATCACCTCATTCTTTGGGGCACACGTGAGGAACACAATTGCGAACAAGCCTGAATGGTCCCCAGGACTATATGCGAATGAAAACTCACACCCCAGAAGTGACTCGAACCCATACTCCCAGGAGCAACGCAATTGGTAACTATACAGGGCGCCTTAATCCACTTGAAAATCACGGCCGTCAAAAGGAAGTGATAGCCGAGGCTATTTGAGCCACTTCCCCGACGGCAACTCGGATGGTAATCTTGGGCATAGCAATTTACCAAATCACCTCTTTCTTTGGGGCATACGTGAGGAACACAAATGCGAACAAGCCTGAATGGTCCCCAGGACTATATGCGAATGAAAACTCACACCCCAGAAGTGACTCGAACCCATACTCCCAGGAGCAACGCAACTGGTAACTACAGGGCGCCTTAATCCACTTGACCATCACGGCCGTCAAAAGGAAGTGATAGCCGAGGCTATTTGAGCCACTTCCCCGACGGCAACTCGGATGGTAATCTTGGGCATAGCATTTCACCAAATCACCTCATTCTTTGGGGCACACGTGAGGAACACAAATGCGAACAAGCCTGAATGGTCCCCCAGGACTATATGCGAATGAAAACTCACACCCCAGAAGTGACTCGAACCCATACTCCCAGGAGCAACGCAACTAGTAACTACAGGGCGCCTTAATCCACTTGACCATCACGGCCGTCAAAAGGAAGTTATAGCCGAGGCTATTTGAGCCACTTCCCCGACGGCAACTCGGATGGTAATCTTGGGCATAGCATTTCAACATATCACCTCATTCTTTGGGGCACATGTGAGGAACACAAATGCGAACAAGCCTGAATGGTCCCCAGGACTATATGCGAATGAAAACTCACACCCCAGAAGTGACTCGAACCCATACTCCCAGGAGCAACGCAACTGGTAACTACAGGGCGCATTAATCCACTTGACCATCACGGCCGTCAAAAGGAAGTGATAGCCGAGGCTATTTGAGCCACTTCCCCGACGGCAACTCCAATGGTAATCTTGGGCATAGCATTTAACCAAATCACCTCATTCTTTGGGGCACACGTGAGGAACACAAATGCGAACAAGCCTGAATGGTCCCCAGGACTATATGCGAATGAAAACTCACACCCCAGAAGTGACTCGAACCCATACTCCCAGGAGCAAGGCAACTGGTAACTACAGGGCGCCTTAATCCACTTGACCATCACGGCCGTCAAAAGGAAGTGATAGCCGAGGCTATTTGAGCCACTTCCCCGACGGTACCTCGGATGGTAATCTTGGGCATAGCTTTTCACCAAATCACCTCATTCTTTGGGGCACACGTGAGGAACACAAATGCGAACAAGCCTGAATGGTCCCCAGGACTATATGCGAATGAAAACTCACACCCCAGAAGTGACTCGAACCCAAACTCCCAGGAGCAACGCAATTGGTAACTATACAGGGCGCCTTAATCCACTTGACCATCACAGCCGTCAAAAGGAAGTGATAGCCGAGGCTATTTGAGCCACTTCCCCAACGGCAACTCGGATGGTAATCTTGGGCATAGCATTTCACCAAATCACCTCATTCTTTGGGGCACACGTGAGGAACACAAATGCGAACAAGCCTGAATGGTCCCCAGGACTATATGCGAATGAAAACTCACACCCCAGAAGTGACTCGAACCCATACTCCCAGGAGCAACGCAACTGGTAACTACAGGGCGCCTTAATCCACTTGACCATCACGGCCGTCAAAAGGAAGTGATAGCCGAGGCTATTTGAGCCACTTCCCCGACGGCAACTCGGATGGTAATCTTGGGCATAGCATTTCACCAAATCACCTCATTCTTTGGGGCACACGTGAGGAACACAAATGCGAACAATCCTAAATGGTCCCCAGGACTATATGCGAATGAAAACTCACACCCCAGAAGTGACTCGAACCCATACTCCCAGGAGCAACGCAACTGGTAACTACAGGGCGCCTTAATCCACTTGACCATCACGGCCGTCAAAAGAAGTGATAGCCGAGGCTATTTGAGCCACTTCCCCGACGGCAACTCGGATGGTAATCTTGGGCATAGCATTTCACCAAATCACCTCATTCTTTGGGGCACACGTGAGGAACACAAATGCGAACAAGCCTGAATGGTCCCCAGGACTATATGCGAATGAAAACTCACACCCCAGAAGTGACTCGAACCCATACTCCCAGGAGCAACGCAACTGGTAACTACAGGGCGCCTTAATCCACTTGACCATCACGGCCGTCAAAAGGAAGTGATAGCCGAAGCTATTTGAGCCACTTCCCCGACGGTACCTCGGATGGTAATCTTGGGCATAGCTTTTCACCAAATCACCTCATTCTTTGGGGCACACGTGAGGAACACAATTGCGAACAAGCCTGAATGGTCCCCAGGACTATATGCGAATGAAAACTCACACCCCAGAAGTGACTCGAACCCATACTCCCAGGAGCAACGCAATTGGTAACTATACAGGGCGCCTTAATCCACTTGACCATCACGGCCGTCAAAAGGAAGTGATAGCCGAGGCTATTTGAGCCACTTCCCCGACGGCAACTCGGATGGTAATCTTGGGCATAGCATTTCACCAAATCACCTCATTCTTTGGGGCACACGTGAGGAACACAAATGCGAACAAGCCTGAATGGTCCCCAGGACTATATGCGAATGAAAACTCACACCCCAGAAGTGACTCGAACCCATACTCCCAGGAGCAACGCAACTGGTAACTACAGGGCGCCTTAATCCACTTGACCTTCACGGCCGTCAAAAGGAAGTGATAGCCGAGGCGATTTGAGCCACTTCCCCGACGGCAACTCGGATTGTAATCTTGGGCATAGCATTTCACCAAATTACCTCATTCTTTGGGGCACACGTGAGGAACACAAATGCGAACAAGCCTGAATGGTCCCCAGGAATATATGCGAATGAAAACTCACACCCCAGAAGTGACTGGAACCCATACTCCCAGGAGCAACGCAACTGGTAACTACAGGGCGCCTTAATCGACTTGAAAATCACGGCCGTCAAAAGGAAGTGATAGCCGAGGCTATTTGAGCCACTTCCCCGACGGCAACTCGGATGGTAATCTTGGGCATAGCATTTCACCAAATCACCTCTTTCTTTGGGGCACACGTGAGGAACACAAATGCGAACAAGCCTGAATGGTCCCCAGGACTATATGCGAATGAAAACTCACACCCCAGAAGTGACTCGAACCCATACTCCCAGGAGCAACGCAACTGGTAACTACAGGGCGCCTTAATCCACTTGACCATCACGGCCGTCAAAAGGAAGTGATAGCCGAGGCTATTTGAGCCACTTCCCCGACGGCAACTCGGATGGTAATCTTGGGCATAGCATTTCACCAAATCACCTCATTCTTTGGGGCACACGTGAGGAACATAAATGCGAACAAGCCTGAATGGTCCCCCAGGACTATATGCGAATGAAAACTCACACCCCAGAAGTGACTCGAACCCATACTCCCAGGAGCAACGCAACTAGTAACTACAGGGCGCCTTAATCCACTTGACCATCACGGCCGTCAAAAGGAAGTGATAGCCGAGGCTATTTGAGCCACTTCCCCGACGGCAACTCGGATGGTAATCTTGGGCATAGCATTTCAACAAATCACCTCATTCTTTGGGGCACATGTGAGGAACACAAATGCGAACAAGCCTGAATGGTCCCCAGGACTATATGCGAATGAAAACTCACACCCCAGAAGTGACTCAAACCCATACTCCCAGGAGCAACGCAACTGGTAACTACAGGGCGCATTATTCCACTTGACCATCACGGCTGTCAAAAGGAAGTGATAGCCGAGGCTATTTGAGCCACTTCCCCGACGGCAACTCCGATGGTAATCTTGGGCATAGCATTTAACCAAATCACCTCATTCTTTGGGGCACACGTGAGGAACACAAATGCGAACAAGCCTGAATGGTCCCCAGGACTATATGCGAATGAAAACTCACACCCCAGAAGTGACTCGAACCCATACTCCCAGGATCAATGCAACTGGTAACTACAGGGCGCCTTAATCCACTTGACCATCACGGCCGTCAAAAGGAAGTGATAGCCGAGGCTATTTGAGCCACTTCCCCGACGGTACCTCGGATGGTAATCTTGGGCATAGCTTTTCACCAAATCACCTCATTCTTTGGGGCACACGTGAGGAACACAAATGCGAACAAGCCTGAATGGTCCCCAGGACTATATGCGAATGAAAACTCACACCCCAGAAGTGACTCGAACCCATACTCCCAGGAGCAACGCAACTGGTAACTACAGGGCGCCTTAATCCACTTGACCATCACGGCCGTCAAAAGGAAGTGATAGCCGAGGCTATTTGAGCCACTTCCCCGACGGCAACTCGGATGGTAATCTTGGGCATAGCATTTCACCAAATCACCTCATTCTTTGGGGCACACGTGAGGAACACAAATGCGAACAAGCCTGAATGGTCCCCAGGACTATATGCGAATGAAAACTCACACCCCAGAAGTGACTCGAACCCATACTCCCAGGAGCAACGCAACTGGTAACTACAGGGCGCCTTAATCCACTTGACCTTCACGGCCGTCAAAAGGAAGTGATAGCCGAGGCGATTTGAGCCACTTCCCCGACGGCAACTCGGATTGTAATCTTGGGCATAGCATTTCACCAAATCACCTCATTCTTTGGGGCACACGTGAGGAACACAAATGCGAACAAGCCTGAATGGTCCCCAGGAATATATGCGAATGAAAACTCACACCCCAGAAGTGACTGGAACCCATACTCCCAGGAGCAACGCAACTGGTAACTACAGGGCGCCTTAATCCACTTGAAAATCACGGCCGTCAAAAGGAAGTGATAGCCGAGGCTATTTGAGCCACTTCCCCGACGGCAACTCGGATGGTAATCTTGGGCATAGCATTTCACCAAATCACCTCTTTCTTTGGGGCACACGTGAGGAACACAAATGCGAACAAGCCTTAATGGTCCCCAGGACTATATGCGAATGAAAACTCACACCCCAGAAGCGACTCGAACCCATACTCCCAGGAGCAACGCAACTGGTAACTACAGGGCGCCTTAATCCACTTGACCATCACGGCCGTCAAAAGGAAGTGATAGCCGAGGCTATTTGAGCCACTTCCCCGACGGCAACTCGGATGGTAATCTTGGGCATAGCATTTCACCAAATCACCTCATTCTTTGGCGGCACACGTGAGGAACACAAATGAGAACAAGCCTGAATGGTCCCCCAGGACTATATGCGAATGAAAACTCACACCCCAGAAGTGACTCGAACCCATACTCCCAGGAGCAACGCAACTAGTAACTACAGGGCGCCTTAATCCACTTGACCATCACGGCCGTCAAAAGGAAGTGATAGCCGAGGCTATTTGAGCCACTTCCCCGACGGCAACTCGGATGGTAATCTTGGGCATAGCATTTCAACAAATCACCTCATTCTTTGGGGCACACGTGAGGAACACAAATGCGAACAAGCCTGAATGGTCCCCAGGACTATATGCGAATGAAAACTCACACCCCAGAAGTGACTCGAACCCATACTCCCAGGAGCAACGCAACTGGTAACTACAGGGCGCCTTAATCCACTTGACCATCACGGCCGTCAAAAGGAAGTGATAGCCGAAGCTATTTGAGCCACTTCCCCGACGGTACCTCGGATGGTAATCTTGGGCATAGCTTTTCACCAAATCACCTCATTCTTTGGGGCACACGTGAGGAACACAATTGCGAACAAGCCTGAATGGTCCCCAGGACTATATGCGAATGAAAACTCACACCCCAGAAGTGACTCGAACCCATACTCCCAGGAGCAACGCAATTGGTAACTATACAGGGCGCCTTAATCCACTTGACCATCACGGCCGTCAAAAGGAAGTGATAGCCGAGGCTATTTGAGCCACTTCCCCGACGGCAACTCGGATGGTAATCTTGGGCATAGCATTTCACCAAATCACCTCATTCTTTGGGGCACACGTGAGGAACACAAATGCGAACAAGCCTGAATGGTCCCCAGGACTATATGCGAATGAAAACTCACACCCCAGAAGTGACTCGAACCCATACTCCCAGGAGCAACGCAACTGGTAACTACAGGGCGCCTTAATCCACTTGACCTTCACGGCCGTCAAAAGGAAGTGATAGCCGAGGCGATTTGAGCCACTTCCCCGACGGCAACTCGGATTGTAATCTTGGGCATAGCATTTCACCAAATTACCTCATTCTTTGGGGCACACGTGAGGAACACAAATGCGAACAAGCCTGAATGGTCCCCAGGAATATATGCGAATGAAAACTCACACCCCAGAAGTGACTGGAACCCATACTCCCAGGAGCAACGCAACTGGTAACTACAGGGCGCCTTAATCGACTTGAAAATCACGGCCGTCAAAAGGAAGTGATAGCCGAGGCTATTTGAGCCACTTCCCCGACGGCAACTCGGATGGTAATCTTGGGCATAGCATTTCACCAAATCACCTCTTTCTTTGGGGCACACGTGAGGAACACAAATGCGAACAAGCCTGAATGGTCCCCAGGACTATATGCGAATGAAAACTCACACCCCAGAAGTGACTCGAACCCATACTCCCAGGAGCAACGCAACTGGTAACTACAGGGCGCCTTAATCCACTTGACCATCACGGCCGTCAAAAGGAAGTGATAGCCGAGGCTATTTGAGCCACTTCCCCGACGGCAACTCGGATGGTAATCTTGGGCATAGCATTTCACCAAATCACCTCATTCTTTGGGGCACACGTGAGGAACATAAATGCGAACAAGCCTGAATGGTCCCCCAGGACTATATGCGAATGAAAACTCACACCCCAGAAGTGACTCGAACCCATACTCCCAGGAGCAACGCAACTAGTAACTACAGGGCGCCTTAATCCACTTGACCATCACGGCCGTCAAAAGGAAGTGATAGCCGAGGCTATTTGAGCCACTTCCCCGACGGCAACTCGGATGGTAATCTTGGGCATAGCATTTCAACAAATCACCTCATTCTTTGGGGCACATGTGAGGAACACAAATGCGAACAAGCCTGAATGGTCCCCAGGACTATATGCGAATGAAAACTCACACCCCAGAAGTGACTCAAACCCATACTCCCAGGAGCAACGCAACTGGTAACTACAGGGCGCATTATTCCACTTGACCATCACGGCTGTCAAAAGGAAGTGATAGCCGAGGCTATTTGAGCCACTTCCCCGACGGCAACTCCGATGGTAATCTTGGGCATAGCATTTAACCAAATCACCTCATTCTTTGGGGCACACGTGAGGAACACAAATGCGAACAAGCCTGAATGGTCCCCAGGACTATATGCGAATGAAAACTCACACCCCAGAAGTGACTCGAACCCATACTCCCAGGATCAATGCAACTGGTAACTACAGGGCGCCTTAATCCACTTGACCATCACGGCCGTCAAAAGGAAGTGATAGCCGAGGCTATTTGAGCCACTTCCCCGACGGTACCTCGGATGGTAATCTTGGGCATAGCTTTTCACCAAATCACCTCATTCTTTGGGGCACACGTGAGGAACACAAATGCGAACAAGCCTGAATGGTCCCCAGGACTATATGCGAATGAAAACTCACACCCCAGAAGTGACTCGAACCCATACTCCCAGGAGCAACGCAACTGGTAACTACAGGGCGCCTTAATCCACTTGAAAATCACGGCCGTCAAAAGGAAGTGATAGCCGAGGCTATTTGAGCCACTTCCCCGACGGCAACTCGGATGGTAATCTTGGGCATAGCATTTCACCAAATCACCTCTTTCTTTGGGGCACACGTGAGGAACACAAATGCGAACAAGCCTTAATGGTCCCCAGGACTATATGCGAATGAAAACTCACACCCCAGAAGCGACTCGAACCCATACTCCCAGGAGCAACGCAACTGGTAACTACAGGGCGCCTTAATCCACTTGACCATCACGGCCGTCAAAAGGAAGTGATAGCCGAGGCTATTTGAGCCACTTCCCCGACGGCAACTCGGATGGTAATCTTGGGCATAGCATTTCACCAAATCACCTCATTCTTTGGCGGCACACGTGAGGAACACAAATGAGAACAAGCCTGAATGGTCCCCCAGGACTATATGCGAATGAAAACTCACACCCCAGAAGTGACTCGAACCCATACTCCCAGGAGCAACGCAACTAGTAACTACAGGGCGCCTTAATCCACTTGACCATCACGGCCGTCAAAAGGAAGTGATAGCCGAGGCTATTTGAGCCACTTCCCCGACGGCAACTCGGATGGTAATCTTGGGCATAGCATTTCAACAAATCACCTCATTCTTTGGGGCACATGTGAGGAACACAAATGCGAACAAGCCTGAATGGTCCCCAGGACTATATGCGAATGAAAACTCACACCCCAGAAGTGACTCGAACCCATACTCCCAGGAGCAACGCAACTGGTAACTACAGGGCGCATTATTCCACTTGACCATCACGGCTGTCAAAAGGAAGTGATAGCCGAGGCTATTTGAGCCACTTCCCCGACGGCAACTCCGATGGTAATCTTGGGCATAGCATTTAACCAAATCACCTCATTCTTTGGGGCACACGTGAGGAACACAAATGCGAACAAGCCTGAATGGTCCCCAGGACTATATGCGAATGAAAACTCACACCCCAGAAGTGACTCGAACCCATACTCCCAGGAGCAACGCAACTGGTAACTACAGGGCGCCTTAATCCACTTGACCATCACGGCCGTCAAAAGGAAGTGATAGCCGAGGCTATTTGAGCCACTTCCCCGACGGTACCTCGGATGGTAATCTTGGGCATAGCTTTTCACCAAATCACCTCATTCTTTGGGGCACACGTGAGGAACACAAATGCGAACAAGCCTGAATGGTCCCCAGGACTATATGCGAATGAAAACTCACACCCCAGAAGTGACTCGAACCCATACTCCCAGGAGCAACGCAACTGGTAACTACAGGGCGCCTTAATCCACTTGACCATCACGGCCGTCAAAAGGAAGTGATAGCCGAGGCTATTTGAGCCACTTCCCCGACGGCAACTCGGATGGTAATCTTGGGCATAGCATTTCACCAAATCACCTCATTCTTTGGGGCACACGTGAGGAACACAAATGCGAACAATCCTAAATGGTCCCCAGGACTATATGCGAATGAAAACTCACACCCCAGAAGTGACTCGAACCCATACTCCCAGGAGCAACGCAACTGGTAACTACAGGGCGCCTTAATCCACTTGACCATCACGGCCGTCAAAAGGAAGTGATAGCCGAGGCTATTTGAGCCACTTCCCCGACGGCAACTCGGATGGTAATCTTGGGCATAGCGTTTCACCAAATCACCTCATTCTTTGGGGCACACGTGAGGAACACAAATGCGAACAAGCCTGAATGGTCCCCAGGACTATATGCGAATGAAAACTCACACCCCAGAAGTGACTCGAACCCATACTCCCAGGAGCAACGCAACTGGTAACTACAGGGCGCCTTAATCCACTTGACCATCACGGCCGTCAAAAGGAAGTGATAGCCGAAGCTATTTGAGCCACTTCCCCGACGGTACCTCGGATGGTAATCTTGGGCATAGCTTTTCACCAAATCACCTCATTCTTTGGGGCACACGTGAGGAACACAATTGCGAACAAGCCTGAATGGTCCCCAGGACTATATGCGAATGAAAACTCACACCCCAGAAGTGACTCGAACCCATACTCCCAGGAGCAACGCAATTGGTAACTATACAGGGCGCCTTAATCCACTTGACCATCACAGCCGTCAAAAGGAAGTGATAGCCGAGGCTATTTGAGCCACTTCCCCGACGGCAACTCGGATGGTAATCTTGGGCATAGCATTTCACCAAATCACATCATTCTTTGAGGCACACGTGAGGAACACAAATGCGAACAAGCCTGAATGGTCCCCAGGACTATATGCGAATGAAAACTCACACCCCAGAAGTGACTCGAACCCATACTCCCAGGAGCAACGCAACTGGTAACTACAGGGCGCCTTAATCCACTTGACCATCACGGCCGTCAAAAGGAAGTGATAGCCGAGGCTATTTGAGCCACTTCCCCGACGGCAACTCGGATGGTAATCTTGGGCATAGCATTTCACCAAATCACCTCATTCTTTGGGGCACACGTGAGGAACACAAATGCGAACAAGCCTAAATGGTCCCCAGGACTATATGCGAATGTAAACTCACACCCCAGAAATGACTCGAACCCATACTCCCAGGAGCAACGCAACTGGTAACTACAGGGCGCCTTAATCCACTTGACCATCACGGCCGTCAAAAGGAAGTGATAGCCGAGGCTATTTGAGCCACTTCCCCGACGGCAACTCGGATGGTAATCTTGGGCATAGCATTTTACCAAATCACCTCATTCTTTGGGGCACACGTGAGGAACACAATTGCGAACAAGCCTGAATGGTCCCCAGGACTATATGCGAATGAAAACTCACACCCCAGAAGTGACTCGAACCCATACTCCCAGGAGCAACGCAACTAGTAACTACAGGGCGCCTTAATCCACTTGACCGTCACGGCCGTCAAAAGGAAGTGATAGCCGAGGCTATTTGAGCCACTTCCCCGACAGCAACTCGGATGGTAATCTTGGGCATAGCATTTCAACAAATCACCTCATTCTTTGGGGCACATGTGAGGAACACAAATGCGAACAAGCCTGAATGGTCCCCAGGACAATATGCGAATGAAAACTCACACCCCAGAAGTGACTCGATCCCATACTCCCAGGAGCAACGCAACTGGTAACTACAGGGCGCCTTAATCCACTTGACCATCACGGCCGTCAAAAGGTAGTGATAGCCGAGGCTATTTGAGCCACTTCCCCGACGGCAACTCGGATGGTAATCTTGGGCATAGCATTTCACCAAATCACCTCATTCTTTGGGGCACACGTGAGGAACACAAATGCGAACAAGCCTGAATGGTCCCCAGGACTATATGCGAATGAAAACTCACACCCCAGAAGTGACTCGAACCCATACTCCCAGGAGCAACGCAACTGGTAACTACAGGGCGCCTTAATCCACTTGACCATCACGGCCGTCAAAAGGAAGTGATAGCCGAGGCTATTTGAGCCACTTCCCAGACGGTACCTCGGATGGTAATCTTGGGCATAGCTTTTCACCAAATCACCTCATTCTTTGGGGCACACGTGAGGAACACAAATGCGAACAAGCCTGAATGGTCCCCAGGACTATATGCGAATGAAAACTCACACCCCAGAAGTGACTCGAACCCATACTCCCAGGAGCAACGCAATTGGTAACTATACAGGGCGCCTTAATCCACTTGACTATCACTTCCCATAGGTGTGGGAATGATTTGCATTGAGAATGGTGCAGGAGAGCCTTTGAGAAACTTTTACTCAAAAAATCCAAACACAAAGGTTTAATTATAAATAGTTTTTCTACAATTATTTTCTTCCAAATGTAAAACAAATAGTTTTTACATGTTTAAATATAAAATTTATGGTGTTTTTTTGTAAAATTCATTAATATATTGTGAATGATATATATTGGCTGATTGAAACCTTTCAAATCCATTTAGTTATAATATGAACAGAAAAAAGTAGTTTTCCAAATTTTCTAAAAATCGCTCTTTTTAACACAATTTGACTCCTTATGCATTCCACTAAACACTAATATCATGTTTAAATATATAATTTATGTATTATTCCCTAAGATAATTTATATAAATTATAAAAGTTGCTGGAAAGTGGTGAGAAAGAATCTGAAAACGTTTTGTTGTCTTATATTGGCGTGTTCTTATTAACTAGAGTGAGTAAGAGTGAGCGAGAGTGGGTAAGAGTGAGTAGAGTGAGTAAGAGTGACTGAAGGTGAGTGAGAGTGCCAGAGAGTGTGTAAGTGTGAGTAAGAGTGAGTATAAGTAAGAGTGACTGAGAGTGAGTAAGAGTGAGAGTAAGGGTGACAGAATGAGTAAGAGTGAGAGTAAAGTGATTGAGAGTAAGGGTGAGTATGAGAGTAAGAGTGATTGAGAGTTAGAGTGAGAGTAAGAGTGATTGAGAGTTAGTGAGAGTAAGAGTGATTGAGAGTAAGAGTGATTGAGAGTAAGAGTGATTGAGAGTAAGAGTGATTGGGAGTTTGAGTGATTGGGAGTAAGAGTGATTGGGAGTAAGAGTGATTGGGAGTAGGAGTTAGAGTGAGAGTAAGAATGAGAATAAGAGTGATTGAGAGTAAGAGTAAGAATGAGAGTAAGAGTGATTGAGAGTATGAGTGATTGAGAGTAAGAGTGATTGAGAGTAAGAGTGATTGAGAGTAAGAGTGATTGGGAGTAGGAGTGATTGGGAGTATGAGTGAGAGTAAGAGTAAGAATGAGAATAAGAGTGATTGAGAGTACGAGTGATTGGGAGTAAGAGTAAGAGTAAGAATGAGAGTAGGAGTGATTGAGAGTAGGAGTGATTGGGAGTAGGAGTGATTGGGAGTAAGAGTGATTGAGAGTAAGAGTAATTGAGAGTAAGAGTATGAGAGTAAGAGTATGAGAGTAAGAGTGAGAGAGTGAGTATGAATGGGTAAGGGTGACTGAGAGTGAGTAAGAGTGACAGAGTAAGAATGACAGAGTAAGAGTGATAGAGAGTAAGAGTGACAGAGAGTAAGAGTGACAGAGAGTAAGAGTGACAGAGAGTAAGAGTGACAGAGAGTAAGAGTGACAGAGAGTAAGAGTGACAGAGTAAGAGTGAGTAAGGATGACTGAGAGAAAGAGTGAGTAATAGTGCGTAAGAGTGATTGAGAGTTAGAGTGAGAGTAAGAGTGATTGAGAGTTAGAGTAAGAGTGATTGAGAGTAAGAGTGATTGAGAGTAAAAGTGATTGAGAGTAAGAGTGATTGGGAGTAAGAGTGATTGAGAGTAAGAGTGATTGGGAGTAAGAGTGATTGGGAGTAGGAGTAAGAATGAGAATAAGAGTGATTGAGAGTAAGAGTGAGTAAGAGTAAGAATGAGAGTAAGAGTGATTGAGAGTAAGAGTGATTGAGAGTAAGAGTGATTGAGAGTAAGAGTGATTGGGAGTAAGAGTGATTGAGAGTAAGAGTGATTGGGAGTAGGAGTAAGAATGAGAATAAGAGTGATTGAGAGTAAGAGTGAGTAAGAGTAAGAATGAGAGTAAGAGTGATTGAGAGTAAGAGTGATTGAGAGTAAGAGTGATTGGGAGTAAGAGTGATTGGGAGTAAGAGTGAGAGTAAGAGTAAGAATGAGAATAAGAGTGATTGAGAGTAAGAGTGATTGGGAGTAGGAGTAAGAGTAAGAATGAGAGTAGGAGTGATTGAGAGTAGGAGTGATTGGGAGTAGGAGTGATTGGGAGTAAGAGTGATTGAGAGTAAGAGTAATTGAGAGTAAGAGTAATTGAGAGTAAGATTATGAGAGTAAGAGAGAGAGTGAGTATGAATGGGTAAGGGTGACTGAGAGTGAGTAAGAATGACAGTGTAAGAGTGACAGAGAGTAAGAGTGACAGAGAGTAAGAGTGACAGAGAGTAAGAGTGACAGAGTAAGAGTGACAGAGAGTAAGAGTGACAGAGTAAGAGTGACAGAGTAAGAGTGACAGAGAGTAAGAGTGACAGAGTAAGAGTGACAGAGTAAGAGTGGCAGAGTAAGAGTGACAGAGTAAGAGTGACAGAGAGTAAGAGTGACAGAGAGTAAGAGTGACAGAGTGTAAGAGTGACAGAGTAAGAGTGACAGAGAGTATGAGTGACAGAGTGTAAGAGTGACAGAGTAAGAGTGACAGAGAGTAAGAGTGACAGAGAGTAAGATTGACAGAGTAAGAGAGTGAGAGTGATTATGAGAGAGTTAAGAGTGTGAGGTGTGTGAGTGTAGCAGGCCAGGGAGGCAGGATGTGTGGTCACAGGCGAGGCCTAGGCCTCGTGATCTCTAATGTTGGTTTTTATATATATGTTGGATTTTTTGTCCTGTTTCAAATTATAATTATTTAGCAGGAATGTAATAAGATATTGCACAGTATTAATGTGACAATAATATATGCATTATTTCCTTGATAATCAAACTTGTTGTTCAAAGATAATATACAATCTTTGAAGGAAACATTTTGAGAGCGCGAGCTGGCAACACTGGGCTGGTGGGTGAGAGAGACATATGGTTAGTTGTTCTCAGACCTTCAGTGGTGAAGGGTGTGTCCCAGCCGGCCGCCACCAGCCGCCACCCGCCGCCCACCACCAGCCGCCACCCGCCACCCACCACCACCCACCACCACCCACCACCAGCCGCCACCAGCCGCCACCCGCCACCACCCACCACCAGCCACCACCACCCACCACCAGCCGCCACCCACCACCCACCACCAGCCGCCACCCACCACCAGCCGCCACCCGCCGCCACCCACCACCAGCCGCCACCCGCCACCAGCCGCCACCCACCGCCACCCGCCGCCACCCGCCACCACCAGCCGCCACCCACCAACAGCCGCCACCCACCGCCACCCACCACCAGCCGCCACCCGCCGCCACCCACCACCCGCCGCCACCCGCCACCCACCACCAGCCGCCACCCGCCGCCACCCACCACCAGCCGCCACCCGCCACCACCCACCACCAGCCGCCACCCGCCACCACCCACCACCAGCCGCCACCCGCCACCACCCACCACCAGCCGCCACCCGCCACCCGCCACCACCCACCACCAGCCGCCACCAGCCACCGCCACCCACCACCGCCACTCACCACCCGCCGCCACCACCCACCACCCGCCGCCACCCGCCACCACCAGCCGCCACCCGCCACCACCAGCCGCCACCCGCCACCACCCGCCACCACCCACCACCAGCCGCCACCACCCACCACCAGCCGCCACCACCCGCCACCAGCCGCCACCCGCCACCCACCACCGCCACCCACCACCGCCACTCACTACCCGCCGCCACCACCCACCACCAGCCGCCACCAGCCACCGCCACCCACCACCGCCACCCGCCGCCACCACCCACCATCACCACCCACCACCACCAGCCGCCGCCGCCACCACCACCCACCACCACCGCCGCCACCACCCATCACCGCCGCCGCCACCACCACCACCCACCACCACCGCCGCCGCCACCACCCATCACCGCCGCCGCCACCACCACCCACCACCACCGCCGCCGCCACCACCACCCATCACCGCCGCCACCACCCACCACCAGCCGCCACCCGCCACCACCCACCACCAGCCGCCACCCGCCACCAGCCACCGCCACCCACCACCGCCACTCACCACCCGCCGCCACCACCCACCACCCGCCGCCACCCGCCACCCACCACCAGCCGCCACCCGCCACCACCCGCCACCCGCCACCACCCACCACCAGCCGCCACCACCCACCACCACCCGCCACCAGCCGCCACCCACCACCGCCACCCACCACCGCCACTCACCACCCGCCGCCACCACCCACCACCAGCCGCCACCAGCCACCGCCACCCACCACCGCCACCCGCCGCCACCACCCACCACCACCACCCACCACCACCAGCCGCCGCCGCCACCACCACCCACCACCACCGCCGCCACCACCCATCACCGCCGCCGCCACCACCACCACCCACCACCACCGCCGCCGCCACCACCCATCACCGCCGCCGCCACCACCACCCACCACCACCGCCGCCGCCACCACCACCCATCACCGCCGCCACCACCCACCACCAGCCGCCACCCGCCACCACCCACCACCAGCCGCCACCCGCCACCAGCCACCGCCACCCACCACCGCCACTCACCACCCGTCGCCACCACCCACCACCCGCCGCCACCCGCCACCCACCACCAGCCGCCACCCGCCACCACCCGCCACCCGCCACCACCCACCACCAGCCGCCACCACCCACCACCACCCGCCACCAGCCGCCACCCACCACCGCCACCCACCACCGCCACTCACCACCCGCCGCCACCACCCACCACCAGCCGCCACCAGCCACCGCCACCCACCACCGCCACCCGCCGCCACCACCCACCACCACCACCCACCACCACCAGCCGCCGCCGCCACCACCACCCACCACCACCGCCGCCACCACCCATCACCGCCGCCGCCACCACCACCACCCACCACCACCGCCGCCGCCACCACCCATCACCGCCGCCGCCACCACCACCCACCACCACCGCCGCCGCCACCACCACCCATCACCGCCGCCACCACCCACCACCAGCCGCCACCCGCCACCACCCACCACCAGCCGCCACCCGCCACCAGCCACCGCCACCCACCACCGCCACTCACCACCCGTCGCCACCACCCACCACCCGCCGCCACCCGCCACCCACCACCAGCCGCCACCCGCCACCACCCGCCACCCGCCACCACCCACCACCAGCCGCCACCACCCACCACCACCCGCCACCAGCCGCCACCCACCACCGCCACCCACCACCGCCACTCACCACCCGCCGCCACCACCCACCACCAGCCGCCACCAGCCACCGCCACCCACCACCGCCACCCGCCGCCACCACCCACCACCACCACCCACCACCACCAGCCGCCGCCGCCACCACCACCCACCACCACCGCCACCACCACCCACCACCACCACCCACCACCACCGCCGCCACCACCACCACCCACCACCACCGCCGCCGCCACCACCCATCACCGCCGCCGCCACCACCACCCACCACCACCGCCGCCGCCACCACCCATCACCGCCGCCACCACCCACCACCAGCCGCCACCCGCCACCACCAGCCGCCACCCGCCACCACCCACCACCAGCCGCCACCCGCCACCAGCCACCGCCACCCACCACCGCCACTCACCACCCGCCGCCACCACCCACCACCCGCCGCCACCCGCCACCCACCACCAGCCGCCACCCGTCACCACCCGCCACCAGCCGCCACCAGCCACCGCCACCCACCACCGCCACTCACCACCCGCCGCCACCACCCACCACCAGCCGCCACCCGCCACCACCCGCCGCCACCCGCCACCACCTGCCACCCGCCACCCACCACCGCCACCCGCCACCCACCACCGCCACTCACCACCCGCCGCCACCACCCACCACCAGCCGCCACCCGCCCACCACCGCCACCCGCCGCCGCCACCACCCACCACCAACAGCCGCCGCCGCCACCACCACCCACCACCACCGCCGCCACCACCCATCACCGCCGCCGCCACCACCACCCACCACCACCGCCGCCGCCACCACCCATCACCGCTGCCGCCACCACCACCCACCACCACCGCCGCCGCCACCACCCATCACCGCCGCCGCCGCCACCACCCACCACCAGCCGCCACCACCCACCACCACCCGCCACCCGCCACCACCCACCGCCAGCCGCCACCAGCCCCCCCCACCGCCGATCGTCACCACCCACCACAGCCGCCGCCGCCCGCCACCGCCCGCCACCACCCACCACCACCCACCACAGCCGCCACCACCCGCCGCCACCACCCACCACCACCAGCCGCCGCCGCCACCCACCACCCGCCGCCACCACCCACGACCACCACCAACCGCCGCCGCCACCACCACCCACCACCATCGCCGCCACCACCCACCACCACCAGCCGCCGCCGCCACCACCACCCACCACCACCGCCGCCGCCACCACCCACCACCGCCAGCCGCCACCACTCATCACAGACGCCGCCACCCGCCACCACCGCCAGACACAGCCGCCAGTGTCCGCCACCGTCCGCCACCGCCGCCACTGTCCGCCACCGCCGCCACTGTCCGCCACCGCCGTCACTGTCCGCCACCGCCGCCACTGTCCGCCACCGCCACCACTGTCTGCCACCGCCACCACTGTCCGCCCGCCGCCACCACTGTCCGCCCGCCGCCTCCACTGTCCGCCCGCCGCCTCCACTGTCCGCCCGCCGCCTCCACTGTCCGCCCGCCGCCACCACTGTCCGCCCGCCGCCGCCACTGTTCGCCCGCCGCCGCCACTGTCCGCCCGCCGCCGCCACTGTCCGCCCGCCGCCGCCACTGTCCGCCCGCCGCCGCCACTGTCCACCACCGCCGCCAAAGCCGCCACGGTCCGCCCGCCGCCACTATCCGCCACAGCCACCACTGTCCGCCCGCCGCCACTGTCCGCCCGCCGCCACTATCCGCCACCGCCGCCACTGTCCGCCCGCCGCCACTGTCCGCCCGCCGCCACTATCCGCCACCGCCGCCACTGTCCGCCCGACGCCACTGTCCGCCCGCCGCCACTATCCGCCACCGCCGCCACTGTCCGCCCGCCGCCACTGTCCGCCCGCTTCCACTATCCGCCACCGCCACCACTGTCCGCGCACCGCCACCACTGTCCGCGCACCGCCACCACTGTCTGCCACCGCCACCACTGTCTGCCACCGCCACCACTGTCCGGCCGCCGCCACCACTGTCCGGCCGCCGCCACCACTGTCCGCCCGCCGCCACCACTGTCCGCCCGCCGCCTCCACTGTCCGCCCGCCGCCAACACTGTCCGCCCGCCGCCGCCACTGTCCGCCCGCCGCCGCCACTGTCCGCCCGCCGCCGCCACTGTCCGCCCGCCGCCACTGTCCACCACCGCCGCCGCCACTGTCCACCACCGCCACCAAAGCCGCCACGGTCCGCCCGCCGCCACTATCCGCCACCGCCGCCACTGTCCGCCACCGCCGCCACTGTCCGCCACCGCCGCCACTGTCCGCCCGCCGCCACTATCCGCCACCGCCACCACTGTCCGCCCGCCGCCACTGTCCGCCCGCCGCCGCCACTGTCCGCCCACCGCCACTATCCACCACTGTCCGCCACAGCCGCCACTCTCCGCCGTACAGCCTCCCCTCTCTCCGTTAGTAAATAATTATAATTGTTAGTAAATAATAAAAGAAATATAAATTATTAGATTTTTTTTACCCTTCAATTGGTTTTAATATTTAAATTGAAAATAATAATATAATATAAAATATAATAAAAATAATATAATATAAAATATAATTTAATTTCAAGAAATTTA